>NC_036838.1:29868572-29870801 GCF_002910315.2 Salvelinus sp. IW2-2015
CAGCACCCACACACACACACCACACCACCACACACACACACACAACACAACCACACACACACACACTCTTTTGATCATAAATAAGAATGTGTAAACCAGACCTACAATAAGAGCTGCTCTACAGAGTCCAAAGACATGGCAGATTCACACGTAGGTGACAGATCTGAGGGAATGGTGTGATGGAATCTGGATGCTGCTGAATGTGGTGTAGAAAGTGTAAAACTATCTTGGGAAGAGACTACAGTGAAAATATGAATAACCTTTAGAGGGGACCACATTTCATTGATTTACACATTTCTAAGCCAAACAAACAACAATGTGAGAATCAAATGATCTGACTCTGTGTGGAAGTTGGAGATTTTTGCATTTTTCTGAAACTAGCTTTTCCTGCAATCTAGCAGCCATTAATCATAATGCTTAATGCTTAAATTATATGTACAAAATGTTACGATCGTTGTCTTCGGAGAAGGAATAGGAAGGATCGGACCAAAACGCAGCGTGGTAAGTGTCCATGTTAATTTTAAATAAATAAACGAACACTGCAATAACAAACAAAAAAACAAAGAGAGTGAACAAAACAGTTCTGTAGGTGAAGACACACAACAGAACAACTACCCACAAACACAGGTGGGAACAGGCACCTAAGTATGGTTCTCAATCAGAGACAACGGATTGACAGCTGCCTCTGATTGGGAACCATACCAGGCCAAACACATAGAAAAGGACAACATAGAACAAAACCTAGAATGGCCCACCCCCAACTCACGGCCCTGACCAAACCAGAAATAGAGACATAAAAAAGGATCTCTAAGGTCCAGGGCGTGACACAAATATGTTTATTTTATGCATATCTAATTAGACATCTTGAGCTGTCTGCTATCCGCCCTGGACTACACACACACACACACACACACACACACACACACACACACACACTCTTTTGATCATAAATAAGAATGTGTAAACCAGACCTACAATAAGAGCTGCTCTACAGAGTCCAAAGACATGGCAGATTCACACGTAGGTGACAGATCTGAGGGAATGGTGGATGGAATCTGGATGCTGCTGAATGTGGTGTAGAAATGGTAAAACTATCTTGGGAAGAGACTACAGTGAAAATATGAATAACCTTTAGAGGGACACATTTCATTGATTTACACATTTCAAGCCAAACAAACAACAATGTGAGAATCAAATGATCTGACTCTGTGTGGAAGTTGGAGATTTTTGCATTTTTCTGAAACAGCTTTTTCCTGCAATCTAGAGCCATAATCATAATGCTTAATGCTTAATTATATGTACAAAATGTTACGATCGTTGTCTTCGGAGAAGGAATAGGAAGGATCGGACCAAAACGCAGCGTGGTAAGTGTCCATGTTAATTTTAATAAATAAACTGAACACTGCAATAACAAACAAAAAAACAAAGAGAGTGAACAAAACAGTTCTGTAAGGTGAAGACACACAACAGAAAACAACTACCCACAAACACAGGTGGGAACAGGCTACCTAAGTATGGTTCTCAATCAGAGACAACGATTGACAGCTGCCTCTGATTGGGAACCATACCAGGCCAAACACATAGAAAAGGACAACATAGAACAAAACCTAGAATGCCCACCCCCAACTCACGCCCTGACCAAACCAAAATAGAGACATAAAAAGGATCTCTAAGGTCAGGGCGTGACACAAATATGTTTATTTTTATGCATATCTAAKYATACATCTTGAGCTGTCTGTATCCTCCTGACTCTTAAAAAAAATGCTTTTCTGCATCTTTTCTGCAAGTAATTTGAGTCTTATTCAGTACATTTAGTAATTGCTTGCTTTTCTAAAGTCTATCAACCTTGCCAGCAGGCATGCCAGCTAAGATAGTAAGACAAGCTAGCTACTCTAACTTTATTTATAACTTTTTTTAATGTATTTTTTTGGGGGGGGGGGATCAGCTTTAATATTGCAGATACGTTGTATCTTCCATAAATTGTCTGCATCACTTCCAATCCCCCATATATTATTTAGCAAATATATATATATACACTACCAGTCAAATGTTTTAGAACACTTACTCATTCAAGGGATTTTCTTATTTTTTCTATTTTCAACATTGTAGAATAATAGTGAAGACATCAAAACTATGAAATAACACGTATGGAATCATGTAGTAACCAAAAAAGTGTTAAACAAATCAAAATATATTTTTATTTGAGATTCTTCAAAGTAGCCATCCTTT
>NC_036838.1:29876576-29879958 GCF_002910315.2 Salvelinus sp. IW2-2015
TATTATGAGTATTTCTGTAAATTTATGTGTCTCTCTGCAAAATCACCGGAAGTTTTGGAGGCAAAACATTACTGAACATAACGCGCCAATGTAAACTAAGATTTTGGGATATAAATATGAACTTTATCGAACAAAACATACATGTATTGTGTAACATGAAGTCCTATGAGTGTCATCTGATGAAGATCATCAAAGGTTAGTGATTCATTTTATCTCTATTTCTGATTTTTGTGACTCCTCTCTTTGGCTGGAAAAATGGCTGTGTTTTTCTGTGACTAGGTGCTGACCTAACATAATCGTTTGGTGTGCTTTCATGATAAAGCCTTTTTGAAATCGGACACTGTGGCTGGATTTACAACAAGTTTATCTATAAAATGGTGTAAAATACTTGTATGTTTGAGAAATTTTAATTATGGGATTTCTGTTGTTTTGAATTTGGCGCCTTGCAATTTCACTGGCTGTTGTTGCGGTGGGATGCTAGCATCCCGAATATCCCAGAGAGGTTAATACATTTCAGCCAAACAGTTGCGTTGTGACAAGGTAGGGGTGGTATACATAAGATAGCCCTATTTGGTAAAAGACSAAGTCCATGTTATGGTAAGAACAGCTCAAAAAAGCAAAGAGAAACAACAGTCCATCATTATTTTAAGACATGAAAGCCAGTCAATCCGGAAAATTTCAAGAACTTTGAAAGTTTCTTCAAGTGCAGTCGCAAAAACCATCAAGCGCTATGATGAAACTGGCTTTCAGAAAGGAAGACCCAGAGTTACCTCTGTACAGAGGATACGTTCATTCGAGTTAACTGCACCTCAGATTGCAGGCCAAATGAATGCTTCACAGAGTTCAAGAAACAGACACGTCTCTAAATCAACTGCTCAGAAGAGAGCCTTCAAGGTCAAATTGCTGCAAAGAAACCACTATTAAAGGACACCAATAAGAAAAAGAGACTTGCTTTGGCCAAGAAACACGAGCAATGGACATTAGACTGGTRGAAATCTGTCCTTTGGTCTGATGAGTCCAAATTTGAGATTTTTGGTTCCAACCGCTGTGTCTTTGTGAGATGCAGAGTAGATGAACAGATGATCTCTGCACGTGTGGTTCCCACCGTGAAGCATGGAGGAGGAGGGGTGATGTAGTGGGGGTGCTTTGCTGGTGACACTGTCTGTGATTTATTTAGAATTCAGAGGCACGACTTAATTGGCAGGAAAGCCTTCTGCAGCGATACGGCACCATCCCCATCTGGTTTTGCGCTATTAGTAGTGGTTGACATGCAGGGTGAAATCTATTATAATTCTAACAAGTAAACTGTTAACAAGGCAAGCTCATGCTTTCAATATCGTATTACTTCTTTGTCAGATGGTGATAATTATAGGCTATCTTACTAATAATTTGAGTTAGTGGAGTGATATTAAAACACATCTTTGAAAGTTAACAGAAACAGAATGTTTGAAATGTGTATTGTCATATCAGGCAGTAAATTTCTTCTGTCCATGTATGATATTAAATGATTTTCAACCGAAAGTGAAAATACACTGTTATGGTATTTTATTCCCCATTGATATTTGTTTTTCTTTCTACGTGGAATGTAACGGGAAGCAAACGTACCTGTCAATCTCCCCCACTTGCTTACTCTGGCATCTCTACTGTCCTCAACACACAGGGTTCTTTTGCGCTCACACAGCGAGCAGCACCACAAACACTCACAACACAACACCACACAACACCAACAAAAACAAACCCCAACCCGACACCACCACAAGGTGTAGTACACATTTCTTTCACCTCATTGCCAATTTGGACTGATAGAGACTCAGAGCATCATGAGAACATGACAGATACAAAGACAGAGACAAACAAACAGAAGACTTTTCACACAGTTACCAGTTACATTCATCATTGAGATATGGAATGAAAGACAGAGAGGACATCTGATGCAATGTAGAGGAGATCATGTGAAAGATGTGATGATTGGCTGCAAGGTTTCACGAGACTTTACACAGAGTACATAGGCTAAAAAGTGTGGTTTACAGGATTCCTTCTTTTGATTTTATTCGTGTTACTTTGCAGGACATGCACAACAAAGAACATAAAGTCTATTGGAACTGAGAAATGATGCGTCACACCAGATTAACTACTTTCATAGTGTAGTCCTAATCTTGGAAACATTATAACAAAAGAGACAACATAAGTACATCAGACACATGATAAAAAACAGCGTGGCGGAATTAGGAGGCATTTTACAGCAGACGTCACACAATTGCTGTTGGATATAAATGGAAATATTGTGACTCAAAAGAAGATGTACTCATATGGAGGGGACAGTGGAGGAGACATATTACTACACTAACACTGCTAATACAAAGGCATGTATGATATAACACCTGTTATAAGTAATGTATGAAACGCTGCAATGTTATTATATATTCAAATTAAATCAATTCAAATCATGTTCAAAATCATATCCGTTTTGGTCTTCTATGTAGTAATGAAACATTTCACACAAACACATTCCTTTTGGATTGGAACACAAATTATTTCATGGAAATGGTAAGCTAGAGGAGGACAAGAATTGCTGTTACTTGCTGTCTGGTGTGGGTTGAAGACCAGTGTTAGTTCCTTTGGTATCAGAAAGCATTGGGTTTATGAGGGAGAACTGTTCAGCTGGAACCTTAGAATACAGTAAGGCACTATCAGGTGTTATTATATATTTGTTTCTCTACCCTGCAGGATACTGAAAACTTGGGACTACAGAAGCTGTCAGCCCTTACAGACTGGCCTCAGTTTATCTGGGACTGCTGTGTCTTCTCTTTCTGACCAGTCATACGTCTTTCTGTACACTGTGTATTCAACAATCACAGGTGGTAGGGTGTGAGTGTGTATGTTCATGTGTGTGTTAGCGTCAGTGTGTGTGTAAAGAAACATAAAATTATACATTTGTTCTCTGTTCCATCACAGATGACGATGACTACAATCAACTGTCCAGAACTCTTTCTCTTCTAACAGCCAACCATACTTCAGAGAAGGAAGAACTAGTTACAAAAACCTGACTAAGGAGAAAGACCAGCTGGAGACTTCTTTCAACGCCTTGAACAAAGACAGAGATCAGTTATAGGCCCATTTTAACACAATGACTAGAAACAGAGCCCAGCTACAAACCCGTTACAACACCTTGGCTGTAGAGAAACACCAGTTACAAAGGAAAATGTCCGAGCTGTAAGCACGACGCTGGAGATGAGAAGCAGGTACAGGGAGTGAACATTTAATTAACCTTGGACAATGGACAGGACAGAACAGCGTCTGGACAGGAACACAACGACATTAATGCTGACACAGGGATCTAACCAAGGAAACAGACAGATATAGGAGGGTCAATCAACAAATT
>NC_036838.1:29885378-29902501 GCF_002910315.2 Salvelinus sp. IW2-2015
AGAACAGCGTCTGGACAGGAACACAACGACATTAATGCTGACACAGGGATCTAACCAAGGAAACAGACAGATATAGGAGGGTCAATCAACAAATTAAAGGAGTCCAGGTGAGTCCAATGATGCGCAGCTGCGCGTGATGGTGACCGGTGAGGAAGCACAGGTGCGTATAACGATGGTGACAGGTGTGCGTAGTGAAGGCAGTCTGGCGCCTTCGAGCGCCAGAGAGGTAGAGCGGGAGCAGTCGTGACAGTACCCCCACCCAGCATCCCACCTGGGCGAAGCCTGACGGGCCAGTCGAGGCATGGGCGCTGGACAAGCCGGCTGGAGCGTAGAAGCCCGACGAACCGGCAGAGGTGTGGGAGCCTGACGATCCAGCTGAAGCATGACGTGGGGTGGGCGCCGGACGAGACCACCGAGGCTAGACGACCTCTCGAGCCAGCTAAGACATGGAAGCTCAACAAGCTAGCTGAGGCGCGTCCTGTTCCCTAGGCAATAGCACCCGGACCCAACGTCACCAACTAAAACAAACTCCTTGATGCTTCTAACAGTGGTGTCAGCATTCTGTGAGGACAGACACTGGGAGACGAGAAGCAGGTACAGGGAGTGAACATTTAATGGCAACGGACATGGAACAGGACATGACAGCATCTGGACATGAACACATAAAGACAATAATGCTGACACCCGGATCTAACCAAGGAACAGATAAATATAGGAGGGGCAATCAACAAGGTAATAGAGTCCAGGTGAGTCCAATGATGCGCAGCTGTGCATAATGATGGTGACAGGTGTGCGTAATGAAGGCAGTCTGGCGCCCTCGAGCGCCATAGAGGGAGAGCGGGAGCAGGAGTGACTAGAGCTGGAAAGAAAGATCTCAGAAGAACTGGGTGAGTATGTATAGTATGCAAATAACTGAGAATTTGAGTTGATGTGAAAAAAGTATTGTGATATATTGAAGTTATGACTTTATTGACCGATATGCTTTCCTTCTGCAGGATGCTGTCCTGTCAGTTGGAGGAGATTCAAGTCTAGCTGTTATTACCTCTTTAAAGAGAAGAAAACTTGGGAGTCAGAGCAGGATGTATAAAGAGAGGAGCGGACCTTGTGATCATAAACAGTAGAGACAAACAGGTAAGAGAGAAGGTGAAAGAGAGGGAGAGCGACAGATACAGACATGCAGAGATATTACACATACTAAATATGTTTTCCCCAGGTGTTTGTGGAATACATTGGCTAACAATCTGAAGTTCTGGATTGGTCTGACTGAGGCAATGAAGGAAGGCACCTGGAAATGGGTGGATGGAACAACTCTCACTAAAACACAGTGAGTAAAATACAAATGGATCTTGTAGACACTTGGTTCTTGTACTAAATGCTGAAGACTTAATATAATGACTTAATATCATGTCTCTAGGATTGGGAGAGAGTGAGTGTGGGTGATATTGGCCAATTCATGTGTGGGCGTTGAGGGTCAGTGCACGCTGGGTCAAACAGTAGTTTAATCTCAATAGTCACCTTTCTGAATTCATGTGGGTTAAAAACAGAACTGCTGAAAGCAAATACATCCACAATATTGCTTTCACCTGTCCCACGTTTCAGATCAGTGCATTTGAAGCAGAGGAGAGGAAGCCACTGAGGACTATTGAGATACACCCACTGAAGGAGGTTAGCTTCAAGACAGAGTTTGTCTCTGTGGGTAGTCTACACTAGCGTTCGACCCAGAACAAGCTCAGATCATTCAATTCTTGTAAGGTGATTTCTGTGACGCTGTTTGTCTCAGAGTCTGACTTATCAGGCTAGACCTAAAGTGTCAGCTAAAACTATCTGGGACTGAGAAGACAGAGATCCGGGAAAGACACACACTTGCTGGCACACAAGTAGATAATAATCAGAAAACACAAAATGTTGTTTTAATGTCAATTTGAAAGTCAATTGAATTATATACACATTAGTTTGTGTTTTAACTCCACATTAGATGATAAACCTCAGGTTCTAGCAGTTATAACTTACTAAGATTCATCGGTCATGTTGCTACATTGTAAAAATACCAGTATTAGGAAATTAGGAAATCAACGGGTTGTTTTGCTGTCAACCTGCATTATTATGAATTACTTGGCAGGAGTCCTGTTGCTCTTGGCAACAATGCTCACTACAGTCAACAGTGCAGAGGTGGGTGATTCCAGTTGTACATATTATTTGAATATATCGGTGACACAATTTACAGGAAGCCAGAGCTTTATATTTATATATGTAGCCATATACAGTATACATGCCAACACTGAATAGCTGTCCTCACCAGTGCCAGAATGATTCTAACACTGTATAGCTGTCCTCAGCTGTGCCATAATGATTGTAATGCTTTATGGCTGTTCTCAGTAGTGCCAGAATAATTGTAATGCTGAATAGCTGTCCTCGGCAGTGCCTGTGCGAGGAGCAGTTGAACATGGAACCGAACTCGGTGGACGACAGCTACCCGACGTGCAAGGAGGAGCTGATGGGGAATATCACCACGGGCAACCTTCTGACCAGGGAACGCCAGGCCAGCCCYTCTTTCWCCACCGCCTGGTCRCAAGCTGAACGCTGCAATGTGACGGTGGCGAACCTCACCGACCTCCATGTCACAGCGCTGACCCTCTACACAAACACATACAACYGCACCTTCCCTTTGATCTTCGACGTGGAAGCAAGATCTCTGGGCCCCAACGCAAATGTTTACCGCCAGTACTTCCTGTTCAAGTCCCTCTACTTCTTGCTCCTGATAGGGCGGGAGAAGGCAGAGGCGGAGCAGGATGGGAAGGGCTGCCTGCTGGTGTATGCTGACAGTGGGCGCGGGGACAACTTGCGAGGGGGGTTTGGGGATCAGGTGCGCACCGGGCACTTTGTTCTGGCATCCACGCGGCGGTACAGCTCCAACATTGACCTGACCATCCAGACGTGCCACGGGCACCTGCTGCCCCGCTCACATCCGTGAAACTGCCGCTCCTCTTCAGGCCTCAATGTGCTGGTGCCACCCTACGAGCTGTTCAGGGTGGTGGCGGTAAAGAAGGTACCAAACAAATGGGGAGGTGCTCTGACGTGGCACTTGTACCTGGAGTCTATTGGCACTATGACCAACCTCAACTGCGCTATGACTTCTGCCATGTGACTGGCAAGTCAGTTTGTACAAAGCTCTAAGCCAATAACGTTTGTTTGTTTGAATAATCAATTCATTGATTTTAAGATTTTTCAGTAGACACTACTACCCACTACTCAGAGCCATAAACATGGATTGCAATCATCACTTTCTCTCTCTACATATAAAACACTCAAACCTAGCTTCCTAATGTACCTATACACCTCTCTAAACTCGAAATCCCTCAACAGTCTCTGCAGTGGCAATTTGGTAGATGTGGCAGTACAGTCTGTGGTGAAGTCTCCCTAGTAGACCATTCATACAGTAGTGATGTCTTTCTAGTAGACCTGCCAGTGTCTGTCAGTGTCTGTCCCCCAATACCGTCTGCATCCAAAAGCTCCACATATTGATTCGGCGCATCCAACTCAAATGTTCCATTCCCCTAAACACTTCCCTCTACATCTCCCAGCCTGCTCAAAGCATGTCCATCAGCTCCCAGCATTGGTCGGGTTCCTGCAGGAACCCCCACCGGGACTCGGAGGCAAGGTAGCGTCGGACTTCCCTGCCCAGCGAGGTGTCCCCTAGCTCCCGCAGACCGCGGAAAAGCACCAGGGTGGTATGAGGGTAAGGCTCAGCCTCGATCGCCTGCTTAATGTACTCCGCCGTGATTTCTGTGATCCCCTTGGAGCCTGTGATCTTTAAAATGTTTCCTAGACATGCTAGATCTAAGAGAGTCTGGTTGTGTGTCGTTGAGAGGCCAAAGAGGAAGAGGTCATAAGTTCCGTGCGTATTCCGTAAAACCCTGTACACGGAGCATCTGTGGAGGTCTAAAATGGTTGCTCTCCTGAACGTCCCTTTCAATCGATCAAAGAGTGTAGTAGGTTGGAGTAGTAGGTTTCTCCTTTTATTTGTGTAGGTGAGAAACACTTGCAGGGCAGCTAGGTAGTGTTGAATGTCTGTGTATGCTAAGCGGTACATTTCCATCAGGTACATCTCGCACCCTGCGATGAGCAGCCTACACAACCTGTGGAATGTGGAACTTTGAGAGACGGCGATTCCGCATACCTTCACATCGCTCTTGCTGAATATGAGGCTTCCTCTCTCCTGTGGTAGAAAAGCCAGCTTCCCTTGCTTACGAACAACCTTTGATTGATTCTGAGTGTTCACCATTTTGATCGTTCTTCAAACCGATCCGAACAAACAAAAAGTGAACATAGACACTCTGACGCAACTATATCTCAATACACTCTCCTGCCTCAGTGTTTTCTAAAATGGCTGTCAACACCTCACAGCACAACGGTGTTTGGCACAGGATGCAGAGGTTCCGTGATGACTCTAGGGCAATAGCTTTCATGACTAGGGCGATAGCTTTGTGGCACCAGACTCTGATCGCCAAACCTCTTTCAAAAGAACTCCCTCTTCTGGGTGTCGTCAAAGCACCGTATCTCCCTTAAGCACCGTTGTCGGGGGAGGAAGTCGATGGGGATGAACCTGGYGGCCGCAGGCCTGGTGATCACCCAGACGTAGGCAGAGGGAAGAAGCAGCTGACACCAGATGAGGTTCGCTAGGAGGATGGGCAACGGCATCTCCTTATTGATGTCAGACTCTACTGATATGCTTTCAAGTTCCAGGGGAAGGTTGAATTGGTCCAAATCGTCCAAGATGAAGACCACCTTAGACCGACTCAGATCCAGACCGGGGTTCTCACTCTCCGACGTCATGGACAAGTGGAAGTGGCTGATGAGGCCACTCAGACTGAAGCTCCGGTCTATCAGCCAATTGAGTTCACTGAAGGGAAAGACAAACAAGAAGTCGACTTCCTGATTGGCTCTGTTCTGGGCTCAGTTCAAAACAAACTTCTGGACACTCGCCGTCTTCCCTGAGCCTGCGGGTCCCTTCGTCAGGACGTTTTTTTGCTTGAGGCCGATCCGGAGATAGCGGTGGTTTGAAGATATCGTCAAGCTTGATCGTTACTTCCTCATTAGCAGTGGGCATATCTGATGGTGGCCTTACGGGTCGCGTGGCAGCATGCCTATCGTTGTGCCATTGGCCGTTGCCCTCTGTGATGAGGAGTTCCACATAGGAGTGTGTGAGGCAGTGGCTCCGCACCTCTTGTCCTGCTGGGGTTCCATCACACAATGACACGCACCTCCCTCCAGCTCTGATTGGAGCTTCTCTCTGACTCCTCCCGCTGCTGGGACACACACACACACACACACACACACACACACACAGATAGAGAGAGAATTCAGATTAGATTGTTTAGGAATTTTTGCAGGTGTACAAGTATGTATGCATGCCTATAAGAGAGAAACATTCTGAATGAAACTATTTCTATTATTGTCTCTAGTGCACTTTTTTGTATTTTTAAATTGAACCTTTATTTAATTAGGCAAGTCAGTTAAAAACCTCTCTAGGGTACGTGAGACGTTAGCATCCCACCTCTTCAACAGCCAGTGAAACTGCCTGGCGCCAAATTCAAATACAGAAATACTAATTCTAAAAATTCTAAAAACAAAACATATTTTACATAGGTTTAAAGATGAACTTCTTGTGAATCCAACCCGGTGTCAGATTTAAAAAATGCTTTACGGCGAAAGCATACCTTACGATTATTTGAGAACATAGCCCAGCAGACAAATCATTACAAACAGTAACTAGCCAAGTAGAAGAGTTACACAAGTCAGAAATAGAGATAAAATGGATCCCTTACCTTTGATGATCTTCATATGGTTGCACTCAGCAGACATTCATTTACTCAATAAATGTTCCTTTTGTTCGATAAAGTCTCTTTATACCCAAAAACCTCCATTTTGTTTGCGCGTTTTCTTCAGTAATCCACAGGCTCAAAACAGTCACTACAGGCAGACCAAAAATCCAAATTGTATCCGTAAAGTTCATAGAAGCATGTCAAACGATGTTTATATTCAATCCTCAGGTTGTTTTTAGCCTAAATAATCGATAATATTTCAACCGGACAATAACATTGTCAATAAAAAGGTAAAACAGAAAGGCACTCTCTCGGTCGTGCGCATGAAAAAGCTCTGGAACACTTTAGGGTCCACCATTCAGACTGCTCTTACTTCCTCAATTTTCAGAATACAAACCTGAAACAATTCTAAAGACTTTTGACATCTGGTGGAAGGCATAGGAACAGCAATTTGAGTCCTAAGTCAATGGATACTTTAATGGCATTGATAGAAAACTACAAAACCAACCAAAAAAACTACTTCCTGAATGGATTTTTCTCCGGTTTTCGCCTGCCAAATCAGTTCTGTTATACTCACAGACACTATTTTAACAGTTTTGGAAACTTTAGAGTGTTTCTATCCAAATCTACCAGTTATATGCATATCATATCTGCTGGGTCGAGAAGCAGGCAGTTTAATTTGGGCATGCTTTCATCCAAAATTCCGAATGCTGCCGCCTACTGTACTTAGCTCTAAATGTTGTTGCACAGTGAGATGAGCTACAGAAGCAATGTCAATAGGAAGTAGATTCAGTATATAAGTCCAGGCATATGAAAATAATGAAGAGATACAGTATTACACTTGCTCCTCAGAGTAAGGGCTGTACGTTCTCCCTCGTGTGTGGCAAGGTCTCCCCCTGTTGGCCAGAATCCTCCATCGCAGTCTGATGTCACAATCAAATCAAGTTTATTTTATATAGCCCTTCGTACATCAGCTAATATCTCAAAGTGCTGTACAGAAACCCAGCCTAAAACCCCAAACAGCAAGCAATGCAGGTGTAGAAGCACGGCGGCTAGGAAAAAACTCCCTAGAAAGGCCAAAATCTAGGAAAAACTAAGAGGAACCAGGCATATGAGGGTGCCAGTCCTCTTCTGGCTGTGCCGGGTGAGATTATAACAGAACATGGCCAAGATGTTCAAATGTTCATAAATGACCAGCATGGTCAAATAATAATCAGAGGAGTAAATGTCAGTTGGCTTTCATAGCCGATCATTAAGAGTATTCTCTACCGCTCCTGCGGTCTCTAGAGAGTTGAAAACAGCAGGTCTGGACAGGTAGCACGTCCGGTGGACAGGTCAGGGTTCCATAGCCGCAGGCAGAACAGTTGAAACTGGAACAGCAAGCAAGGCCAGGTGTACGGGGACAGCAAGGAGTCATCATGCCCGGTAGTATTGTCCTGGCACGCATGGTCCTAGGGCTCAGGTCCTCTGAGAGAGAGAAAGAAAGAAAGAAGGAGAGAATTAGAGAGAGCATACTTAAATTCACAAACATTAATTTTTTTTTAAATTCACACAGGACACCGGATAAGGCAGGAGAAGTACTCCAGATATAAGCAACTGACCCTAGCCCCCCGAACACAAACTACTCGCAGCATAAATACTGGAGCTGAGACAGGAGGGGTCAGGAAACTGTGGCCCCATCCGATATAACCCCCGGGACAGGGCCAAACAGGAAGGATATAAACCCTCCCACTTTGCCAAAGCACAGCCCCCACACCACTAGAAGGATATCTTCACCACCAACTTACCATCCTGAGACAAGCCAAGTATAGCCCACAAAGATCTCCCAACCACAGCACAAACCCAGGGGGGGCCCAACCCAGACAGGAAGATCACGTCAGTAACTCAACCCACTCAAGTGACGCACCCCTCCTAGGGACGGCAGAAAAGAGCACCAGTAAGCCAGTGACTCAGCCCCTGTAATACCTAGGATAGGATAAAGTAATCCTTCTCACCCCCCCCCCCCCGCCCCCCTTAAAAGATTTAGATGCACTATTGTAAAGTGGCTGTTCCACTGGCATGTCATAAGGTGAATGCACCAAATTTGTAAATCGCCCTGGATAAGAGCGTCTGCTAAATGACTTAAATGTAAATGTAAATGTAATTAGGGTTTGAGGCAGAGAATCCCAGTGGAGAGAGGGAACCGGCCAGGCAGAGACAGCAAGGGCGGTTCGTTACTACAGAGCCTTCCGTTCACCTTCACACTCCTGGCCAGACTACACTCAATCATATGACCTTACTGAAGAGATAAGTCTTCTTTAGTAAAGACTTTAAAGGTTGAGACCGAGTCTGCATCTCTCACATGGGTAGGCAGACTATTCCATAAAAATGAGATCTATAGGAGAAAGCCCTGCCTCCAGCTGTTTTTGTTTATAAATTCTAGGGACAATTAGGAGGCCTGCGTCTTGTGACCGTACGCACGTGTAGGTATGTACTGCAGGACCAACTCGAAAGATAGGTAGGAGCAAGCCCATGTAAAGCTTTATAGGTTAACAGGAAAACTTTGAAATCAGCCCTTGCCTTAACAGGAAAGCCAGTGTAGGGAAGCTAGCACTGGATAAATATGATCAAATTTCTGTTCTAGTCAGGATTCTAGCAGCCGTTATTTAGCACTAACTGAAGTTTATTTAGTGCTTATAACCGGTAGCCAGAAAGAAGAGCATTGCAGTAGTCTAACCTAGAAGTTAACAAAAGCATGGATTAATTTTTCTGCATCATTTTTGGACAGAAAAAAAAATTTCTGATTTTTGCAATGTTACGTAGATGGAAAAAAGCTGTCCTGAAAACAGTCTTGATGTTCATCAAAGAGAGATCAGGGCCCAGATAACGCCGAGGTTCTCACACTTTTATTTGAGACGACTTTACAACCATCAAGATTAATGTCAGATTTAATAAGAGAAGATCTCTTTGTTTCTTGGACCTAGAACAAGCATCTCTGTTTTGTCCGAGTTTAAAGTAAGAACGTTATTCAAGCCATCCACTTCCTTAGTCTAAAAACACAGGCTTCTAGCGAGGGCAATTTTGGGGCTTCACCAGTTTCATTGAAATGTACAGCTGTGTATCATCCGCATAGCAGTGAAAGTTAACATTATGTTTTCGAATGACATCCCCAAGAGGTAAAAATATATAGTGAAAAACAAAGTGGTCCTAAAAACGGAACCGAGGAACACCGAAATGTACAGTTGATTTGGCAGAGGACAAACCATTCACAGAGACAAACTGATATCTTTCCGACAGATAAGATCTAAACCAGCCAGAACTTGTCCGTGTTAGACCAATTGGTTTCCAGTCTCTCCAAAAGAATGTGTTGGATCGATGGTATCAAAGGCAGCATTAAGGTCTAGTAGCACGAGGACAGATGCAGAGCCTCGGTCTGATGCCCATTAAAAGGTCATTTCCACCTTCACAAGTGCAGTCTCAAGTGCATATGAGGGGTCTAAAACCAGACTGAAGCATTTCGTTATACATTGTTTGTCTTCAGGAAGCAGGTGAGTTGCTGCGCAACAGCTTTTTTCACCATTTTTTGAGAGGAATGGAAGATTCGATATAGGCCGATAGTTTTTATTATTTTTCTGGGTCAAGGTTTGGCTTTCAAGAGAGGCTTTTTACTGCCACTTTTAGTGAAGTTTGATACACATCCGGTGGATAGAGAGCCGTTTATTATGTCAACATAGGATTATGTTTATTTTCATCATTGTGTCAAGAGATATAGTACTAAAACACTTAGATGTCTCTCTTGATCCTAGGTCCTGGCAGAGTTGTGCAGACTCAGATAGTACTAGCTTTGGAGAATACGCAGATTTAAAGAGGAGTCCGTAATTTGCTTTCTAATGATCATTGATCTTTCCTCAAAGAAAGTTCATGAATTTATTACGCTGAAAGTGAAAGCCATCCTCACTTGGGGAATGCTGCTTTTTAGTTAGCTTTGCAACAGTATCCAAAAATACATTTTGGAGTTCTTATTTTCCTCAATTAAGTTGGAAAAAGTAGGATGAGTAGCAGCATGAGGGCTCTTCGATACTGCCATGTACTGTCTTTCCAAGCTAGTCGAAGACTTCCAGTTTGGTTGGCGCTTTTTCCGTTCCAATTTTCTGGAAGCTGCTTCAGAGCTCGGGTATTTTCTGTATACCAGGGAGCTAGTTTTCTTATTGACAATGTTTTTAGTTTTTAGGGGTGCAACGGCATCTAGGTGTATTGCGCAAGTGTTAAATTGAGTTCCTCAGGTTAGGTGGTTAACTGATTTTTTGTCCTCTGACGTCCTTGGGTAGGCAGAAGGAGTCTGGAAGGGCATCAAGAAATCTTTGTGTTGTCTGAGAATTTTATAGCACGACTTTGATGCTCCTTGGTTGGGGTCTGAGCAGATTATTTGTTGCGATTGCAAACGTAATAAAATGGTGGTCCGATAGTCCAGGATTATGAGGAAAAACATTAAGATCCACAACATTTATTCCATGGGACAAAACTAGGTCCAGAGTATGACTGTGGCAGTGAGTAGGTCCAGAGACATGTTGGACAAAACCCACTGAGTCGATGATGGCTCCAAAAGCCTTTTGGAGTGGGTCTGTGGACTTTTCCATATGAATATTAAAATCACCAAAAATTAGAATATTATCTGCTATGACTACAAGGTCTGATAGGAATTCAGGGAACTCAGTGAGGAACGCTGTATATGGACCTGGAGGCCTGTAAACAGTAGCTATAAAAAGTGATTGAGTAGGCTGCATAGATTTCATGACTAGAAGCTCAAAAGACGAAAACTTCATTTTTTTTGTTTGTAAATTGAAATTTGCTATCGTAAATGTTAGCAACACATCCGCCTTTGCAGGATGCACGGGGGATATGATCACTAGTGTAACCAGGAGGTGAGGCCTCATTTAACACAGTAAATTCATCAGGCTTAAGCCATGTTTCAGTCAGGCCAATCACATCAAGATTATGATCAGTTCATTGACTATAACTGCCTTTGAAGTGAGGGATCTAACATTAAGTAGCCCTATTTTGAGATGTGAGGTATCACGATCTCTTTCAATAATGGCAGGAATGGAGCAGGTCTTTATCCTAGTGAGATTGCTAAGGCGAACACCGCCATGTTTAGTTTTGCCCAACCTAGGTCGAGGCACAGACACAGTCTCAATCCGTGAGGTTGGTCTGGGATACACTTGTGATTTCCTCCCGGAAGAGATTCACAGCAGGGTTGGGCTTAATTCAGTATGGTCTTGGATACAGGGTGGGAGTCATGTTTTGTCTGTTAAATGTGCTAAAATGAGAACACAATAGAAATGTTAACTTTCAAATGGTACCTCAAAAGATGGTTGGAGGGTCACATCAGAGAATGCTGACCCGAATGGGAATATCAGTTGTTTTAAATGATACTGTCAATCTTCCATTGGAAACAGGGTTGGGCTCAATTCAGAATTGAATTGAGAATGTCTGATAAATTCCAATTAAATTATTGAATTTGAATTGAATTCCAATAGAAGTAGTAAACAGGATATGGAATTGAATTAAAGGAAATAGAATTTAATTCAGAGAAATGAAAACGCTATTCTATATTAGGTGTAGTAGTCTATACAAATATACTTGTACATAAAACATTAAAGATGTCGTTAAATACAGGCACATACAATATTGTTGAAACAATAGATTTGAGACGGTCATTCCTTTTAAGAGACTAAGGAAAACAAAACCTGCATGCGAAGTTATTATACTTAACTAATCACTTACATTTCGTTCAATATGGGGAAAATATTATGTTTCCCAGAATACATTAGTTTAACCCACAAGTTGACCCTGGCCTGAGGCCTTCAAAAAGAAGAGATCACATTTGTTGGAAGTATAATTAATTGGCTATTCTAAGCACTAAGGTTAAAAGAGTACAATAACATTGTTTCCAGAGAAAAGTGCTATAATCTTTGGTATCTGGAAGTGTGACCTGTCAGATTCAATGAATCATGTTTTATAACTGAGTGGAATTTATTTGAATTGCACCAGAGAAGAGGAGGTTATACTCAGCCGGCAAAATCTATGGCACGCCCTGACCATAGTTTGCTTTGTATGTTTCTATGTTTTGTTTGGTCAGGGTGTGATGTGGGTGGGCATTCTATGTTGTATGTCTAGGTTGTCTGTTTCTATGTGTTTGCCCTAATATGGTTCTCAATCAGAGGCAGGTGTCAGTCGTTGTCTCTGATTGGGAGCCATATTTATGTAGCCTGTTTGTCATTGTGTGTTGTGGGTGGTTGTATCCTGTGTCTGTGTTTTCACCATACGGCACTGTTTTGTTTTCGTTTTGAATCATTCACGTTGTTATTTTTGTATTCAGTTATTAAATTGAATATGGACACTTACCACGCTGCGTATTGGTCCGACATCTCTTACTCCTCTTCAGACGACGAGGAGGAAAATCATTACAATCTATCCACAAAAATAAGCCCGTGAAGTGAGAACATTTTGTATTGAGGTACATGATGGTGTCGAATTTGGTCAACAAAAAACTTAATTGCTAATTTGCTACGTGATACTTATTTGATAGAATAAAAGTTTCATAATGGTTAGGTTGTTATGAATGCACATATGTGGACACACGTGGCATTTTGGCAACTTTGAAAAAAATGACTTTATATTCTGATTTGTGCCTGTTGTCATAGAGATAGATAGAGGACTCATCATAGATATAACCTGTTTTAGCATGGACATTGCCATTGAGGGCTTCGACCACTTTAAAGAAGTCAACTGGGTGAGGATTCCTATGAGAAGGGAGCAATCAGCCAATGAAGAAGAAGGAAACAGACTACTTTAAAATAGAGATAGCATTAATGGTGCTGCCCATGCTGTTACAGATGCTATAATGGCACAGATACAAAAATGCTCCAGAGTGGCGCAGCAGTCTAAGGCATTGCATCTCAGTGCAAGAGGCGTCACTACAGTCCCTGGTTCGATTCTAGGCTGTATCACATCCGGCTGTGATTGGGAGTTCCCTAGGGCGGCGCACAATTGGCTCAGCGCCGTCCGGGTTTGGCCGGGATAGGCCGCCATTGTAAATAAGAATTTGTTCTTAACTGACTTGCCTAGTTAAAAAAAGGTTAAATAAAAAAGTTAAAATATTTCAATGAGTCCTCTATCTGTCTCTATGACCTGTTATTCACACATGTACCAGCCCTCCCAATGGTAGAATGTTCCCACCTGATCTCGCCTCCTCCCACCCGTCTTCCATGAGTTGAGCAAATCCAATTGAGAAAAGCCCCCCCTTGTGTTTACGCTAGAGACTTTCTGTTTATTTGCATGGGTTGCGTCACATTCCACTGAATCCGCCTGTGTCAGCCATTCGCATATGTGGTGGATAGGCACTTGTCAGCGCCTTTAATTGCCAGACATAAGAGGATACCGAATTAATTGCCAGACATAAGAGGATACCGAAAATTTACTATTCACGAAATCATCTGTCTAGTCTGAACGATTTGAGCTAAAAACTAAAGTCTTAGAGTCAGGTTTACAATGAAAAGGGTACAAACAAGGTCATGGCATTTATCTGATCCTCTGTTGTATCTTAGGTTTGTACTATTAATGGTGAATCAGGGTTGGGCTCAATTCAGAATTTTGGAATTGACTCATGAGTTGAAATCCACCACAACCATACACCATCTAAAGGATGTAGAATTTGAGTAACAGGAAGTAGAATTTAATTCATTGCAATCAAAGATTGTCTATTATATGGACAAGATGGTCAGGTGACCACTACCAATAGAAATACATGTCCTCAAACATGGAAGGCAGGTGGGAGGAGGCGAGATCAGGTGGGAACATTCTATCCAGTGAGAGGGCAGGTACATGTGTGAACAACAGGCCATTCAGAGGGATAGAGGACTCAAAAAAAAAATATATATATATTTATTTAACTAGGCAAGTCAGTTAAGAACAAATTCTTATTTACAATGACGGCCTACCACGGCCAAACCCGGACGACGCTGAGCCAATTGTGCACTGCCTTATGAGACACAGCCTGGAATCAAACCAGGGACTGTAGTGATGCCTTTTGCTCTGAGATGCAGTGCCTTGGACCACTGCGCCACTCGGGAGCATCTTTGTATCTGTGCCATTATAGCATCTGTAAAAGCATGGGCAGCGCCATTAATGCAAAGGCGAACTCAATCAGGGGCACGTCAGCTGACATTTCCATTGTTGTCACAAGAGGCGCAGTAAGTGGAGAAGTTGGCATACGTTTCTTAGCACTATGCATTATACCGCCTCCAACGTTCTAATTTACTTCTGACCGGGTTGATGACTTCCGGAGCGAGTTCTGCTATTGTTTTTATCATTAGCTTACTAGCTAGCTAACTGTCGCCGATGCTTTTCTGACTGAAATAGTTCGCAATGACTACGTTTAAATTACAGCCCCGCGAAGGAGGTGCTAATGAACATTGTTCAGTTTCTTCCAAATGTAATGGTATTGTGAGCTTCCATCGTTTCCCAGTCGATGTAGAGCTCAGAAAAGCGTGGTTGGTGGCAGTAGGTCGTAACAACTTTACTGTCACCAAACACACAAAGGTGTGAGAGATAAATCTGAGGTTGTAGTTTTTCAAGTCATTGTCTATCGAATATACAGTGTTTGCACTTCTAAGGCAAAGCAATTTCCAACTAGATGTCAACAGTCTTTAGAACCTTGTTTGGTGCTTCTACTGTGAAGGAGGGGGGAATGAGAGCTGATTGAGTCAGGGGTCTGGCAGAGTGCCACGAGCGTCAGTCTCGCCGCGCTCCCGTGAGAGTTAGCTGCGTTCCATTGCATTTCTACAGACAAAGGAATTCTTCGGTTGAAACATTATTGAAGATTTATGATAAAAAATCCTAAAGATTGATTCTATACTTCGTTTGACATGTTTCTACACAACTGTAATATGACTTTCGCTGAACTTTCGCCTGAGGCCCGTGCCTCCTGAGTTTGGGATTTGTGTTACTAAACCGCGAAACAAAAAGGCAATATTTGGACATAAATTATGGACTTTATCGAAACAAAACAAACATTTATTGTGGAACTGGGATTCCTGGGAGTGCATTCTGATGAAGATCATCAAAGGTAAGTGAATATTTATAATGCTATTTCCTGATTTCCTGTTGACCTCCACAAACATGGCGGGTATCTGTATGGCTTGTTTTTGTGTCTGAGCGCCGTACTCAGATTATTGTATGGTGTGCTTTTTCCAAAATGTTTTTTTTGAATCT
This sequence comes from Salvelinus sp. IW2-2015, assembly GCF_002910315.2. Classification (NCBI taxonomy): domain Eukaryota; kingdom Metazoa; phylum Chordata; class Actinopteri; order Salmoniformes; family Salmonidae; genus Salvelinus; species Salvelinus sp. IW2-2015. Next base: position 29,900,453 of record NC_036838.1, read on the forward strand.
GACACGTGGTTGCATTAAGGAAAAAGTTTATCTATAATTCCATGCATAACAATTGTATCTTTTTAGACAATGTTTATTATGAGTATTCTGTAAATGTAATGTGTCTCTCTGCAAAATCACCGGAAAGTTTTGGAGGCAAACATTACTGAACATAACGCGCCAATGTAAACTAAGATTTTTTGGGATATAAAATATGAACTTTATCGACAAAACATACATTTATTGTGTAACATGAAGTCCTAGAGTGTCAATCTGATGAAGACATCAAAGGTTAGTGATTCATTTTATCTCTATTTCTGCTTTTTTGTGAACTCCTCTCTTTGGCTGAAAAATGGCTGTGTTTTCTGTGACTAGGTGCTGACCTAACATAATCGTTTGGTGTTGCTTTCATGAAAAAGCCTTTTTAAATCGGACACTGTGGCTGGAATTTACAACAAGTTTATCTATAAAAATGGTGTAAAATTCTTGTATGTTTGAGAAATTTTTTCTGTTGTTTTGAAATTTGGCGCCTTGCAATTTCAACTGGCTGTTGTTGCGGTGGGATGCTAGCATCCCGATATCCCAGAGAGGTTAATACATTTCAGCCAAACAGTTGCGTTGTGACAAGGTAGGGGTGGTATACATAAGATAGCCCTATTTGGTAAAAGACGCAAGTCATGTTATGGTAAGAACAGCTCAAAAAAGCAAAGAGAAACAACAGTCCATCATTATTTTAAGACATGAAAGCCAGTCAATCCGGAAAATTTCAAAGAACTTTGAAAGTTTCTTCAAGTGCAGTCGCAAAAACCATCAAGCGCTATGATGAAACTGGACTTTCAGAAAGGAAGACCCAGAGTTACCTCTGTACAGAGGATACGTTCATTGAGTTAACTGCACCTCAGATTGGCAGGCCAAATAAATGCTTCACAGAGTTCAAGAAACAGACACGTCTCAAAATCAACTGCTCAGAAGAGAGCCTTCAAGGTCAAATTGCTGCAAAGAAACCACTACTTAAAGGACACAAATAGGAAAAAGAGACTTGCTTGGCCAAGAAACACGAGCAATGGACATTAGACTGGTGGAAATCTGTCCTTTGGTCTGATGAGTCCAAATTTTGGATTTTTGGTTCGCAACCGCTGTGTCTTGTGTGATGCAGAGTAGATGAACGGATGGATCTCTGCACGTGTGGTTCCCACCGGTGAAGCATGGAGGAGGAGGGGTGATGTAGTGGGGGGTGCTTTGCTGGTGACACTGTCTGTGATTTATTTAGAATTCAAAAGGCACACTTAATGGCATGGCTACCACAGCATTCTGCAGCGATACGCCCATCCCATCTGGTTTGCGCTTAGTAGTGAATTGACATGCAGGGTCAAATCTAATCTAATCATCTAACAGTAAACTGTTAACAAGGCAAGTCGCATGCTTCAATTTGTGTTTATTTCTTTGTCAGATGGGATGATAATTATAGGCTACTTACTAATACATTTGAGCTCTAGTGGATGATATTAAACACATATTTTGAAAGTTAACAGAACAAATGTTTGAAGATGTATTGTACATTCAGGCATAATTTCTCTGTCCATGTGATACAATTATAAATATTTTCAAACCAAAGTGAAAATACAACTGTTATGGTATTTTATTCCCCCCATTGAATATTGTTGTCTTAATATGGATTGTAGGGGAACAGAACTCCCACCCCCACCTCTCTCTCTCTCTCTCTTCTCTCTCTCTCTACACACACACACACACACACACAGAGTGTATACACATTTCTTTCACCTCATTGCAATTTGGACTGTAAGGACATTCAGAGCATCGATGAGACAGACAGCATACAAAGACAGAGACAGAACAACAGAGACTTTACACACAGTACCAGTTATCATCATCATTGAGATATGGAGAAAGAAGAGGACATCTATGCCAATGTTGAGGAGATCATGTGAAAGACTGTGATGATCTGGCTGCAGGTTACGAGACTTTACACCAGAGTACACAGGCTAGAACAAGTGTGTTTACAGATTCTTCTTTTGTATTTATTACGTTTACTTTGCAGGACAATGCAAA
>NC_036838.1:29902526-29910762 GCF_002910315.2 Salvelinus sp. IW2-2015
TAGTACACATTTTCGTCTAAAGGGACTTTGAGGGAAAAAATGGGGGGCGACAATACCAAAAAGAGGTGTTGTTCCTACTGTCTCTCGCGTGGAATGGCAAATTCAAGAGACCGGGTGTGTTTGGGAAAGAGACTGAAACCTCCTCCTTCCGACTGAGGGATGAAGAACAAGTGCGCTGCCAATTGACTGTGCCGTCTCTGATCCCCGGTCCAGAGCATGGGCCAAGCCAGTGTAAATGTGCATGTGTTTTATTTGCTAGCAGCCAAAATAATAATTTTGTTTATCTACGACATGTATCAATCATTTGTGTTGTAGTGAATAGTCAGTTTGTGTGGAGCTTGTATTGGCTTTTAATTAGGCCAATGAGTAACAGGGGTGGGGGAAAGAATCAAGTAAAATACAGTGGAAAAAAAGTATTTAGTCAGCCACCAATTGTGCAAGTTCTCCACTTAAAAAAGATGAGAAGAGGCCTGTAGTTTTCATATAGGTACATCAACTGACAGACAAAATGAGAAAAATAATTCTCCAGAAAATCACATTGTAGGATTTTTATGAATTTATTTGCAAATTATGGTGGGAAAATAAGTATTTGTCACCTACAAACCAAGCAAGATTCTGGCTCTCACCGAACCTGCAAAACCATAAGTCTATTTGGAACTGAGAAATGATGCGTCACACCAGATATAACTACTTTTCATCTGTAGTCTAATCTTGGAAACATTATATACAAAAGAGACAACATAAGTACATCAGACATGATAAAAAACAGCGATGGGGACATAGRGGCATTTATCAACACAGACGTCAACACATTGCTGTTGGATATAAATGGAAATATATGTGCACTCAAATGAAAGATGTACTACATATGGAGGGGACATGGAGGAGACATATTACTAACACTAACACACTGCTAATACTAAAGGCATGTATAATATTAACACCTGTTATAAGTATGTATGAAACGCTGCAATGTTTTATATATCAATAAATCAATCAGAATCATGTTCAAAATCATCATACGTTGTCTTTCTATGTAGTAATGACACATTTCACACAAAACAAATTCCTTTTGAATTGGAACCAAATTATTTCATGGAAATGGTAGTAGAGGAGGACAGAATTGCTGTTACTGTCTGTCTGTGTGTGGTTGAAGACCAGTGTTAGTTCCTTTTGGTATCAGAACAGCATTGGTTTATGAGGGAGAAACTGTTCAGCTGGAAAGACTTAGATACAGTAGGACCAAGTCAGGTGTATGTTATATTTGTTTCTCTACACCTGCAGGACTGAAACTTGGGACTCAGAACTGTCAGCCTTACAGACTGGCCTCAGTTTATCTGGGACTGCTGTGTCTTCTCTTTCTGACCAGTCATACGTCTTTCTGTACACTGTGTATTCAACAATCACAGGTGGTAGGGTGTGAGTGTGTATGTTCATGTGTGTGTTAGCGTCAGTGTGTGTGTAAAGAAACATAAAATKATACATTTGTTCTCTGTTCCATCAMAGATGACGATGACTACAATCAACTGTCCAGAACTCTTTCTCTTCTAACRGCCAACCATACTTCAGAGAAGGAAGAACTAGTTACAAAAACCTGACTAAGGAGAGAGACCAGCTGGAGACTTCTTTCAATGCCTTGAACAAAGACAGAGATCAGTTACAGGCCCATTTTAACACAATGACTAGAAACAGAGCCCAGCTACAAACCCGTTACAACACCTTGGCTGTAGAGAAACACCAGTTACAAAGGAAAATGTCCGAGCTGTAAGCACGACGCTGGAGATGAGAAGCAGGTACAGGGAGTGAACATTTAATTAACCTTGGACAATGGACAGGACAGAACAGCGTCTGGACAGGAACACAACGACATTAATGCTGACACAGGGATCTAACCAAGGAAACAGACAGATATAGGAGGGTCAATCAACAAATTNATCCCAGAACCACACGGGGGGACCTAGTGAATGACCTGCAGAGAGCTGGGACCAAAGTAACAAAGCCTACCATCAGTAACACACGCCGCCAGGGACTCAAATCCTGCAGTGCCAGACGTGTCCCCCTGCACACTAGGAAGCCTGTAGCCATCTAATGGAAGTATTGGTGGAGAAGGGGCATCGGCAATCTTCACAATTTTACGGGTCTTTGGCTGTGGAAGCTGATAGGACAGAACACTGCCGGCTTGCACTGGCCCAAAGGCGGACTCAACCAGGGGCACGTCAGCTGAGATTTCCATTGTTGTCACAAGAGGGGCAGTAAGTGGAGAAAAGTTGGCATACGTTTCTGAGACGCGGAGTAGGTCCATGTCAGGCATGTATCCATTGAGTGCTTTGTAGAGAGAACTTCTGCAAAACATTTTAAAACCTTAACATCAGGTTGGAGATACTATGATAAAGACTCATGTAACTTTTCCAGAAACAGCACAAAATATACAGATTTATAGATTATATATTTCCCCCCAGTCTTTGTCCCAAACATTTGTCATTACATCGTAAAGACTCATTACATCGTAAAGACACCACTGTTAAGGCTTATCATCTGGATACAAAAACAATCACAAGAAAATGTCTAAAATGTTCCCATTCTAGGAACCTCCAATTTACCTTATTCCATCAGCACACGAGTTATTAGGTTTACTGAACTCTATCCCATCAACCAGACCTGGTTTCACACCCTAATTAACAAGGATTTACTGTTACATAGGCTGAATACTTTTCAGGTGCATTTTTTTATTGATATTGATACTCACAAGTGTTCTTGGCTTGTGCCAACGCTGTTCTGTGTCTGTGCAGCTGTGAACTGGTGGTGCAGCAGGAATGTTTAGTTGAGAGTACTGCGCTGTCTGGTAAAGAAGGGCCACCAGATTGCACAGAGCACTTCTTGCAACACAGGAGCAGTGGCTTTGGACCACTATCACTGGTACGGAGTGCTTAAACACCATCTGTGAAGATAAGTGACTGAAGTGAGAAACAAGAATGATGCGGCCCATAAATAACAATAAACATAGTAGTGTCTAGTCTTCTTAACTAGGGGCTCATTTAACTATACAGGAATACATCGTCTCAGTAACACAGTTACCAAACACTGCATCAACAGATCTTTACCAAATACCCTGTTAAGTGGGCAATTCTAAATTGGGATTGGGACCCATCATTAAAATCTATCTACTGATAAGATTAAACGTTGACACTGTCTCAACACATTTTGACCATGATGACAGTGTCTCACAGGAGATGTTTAACAAGGTCCCTAGTAGCTATCTATAACCTTTCCCTACTCTCATGCTGTGCGGCTTTTCACTCTTCCTCATGGACCTGTGACAGGCAGCCCTCACGGTGATCTCCCCTGTCAATGTATCTTTGTTAGATACTGTGTAGAAGACATGAATAATGTGAACGCTGCGTGTAACACATCCGGTGTCAGGATAAATAAAAAGCAAGGTCTGCTAACTTTCTTTAATTATGTTTAATTACCGCAAACAATGAATGGCAAATGCAATTTTCGTATATACGGGTTCGCTGTATCACCGCNGTGCCATAATGATTGTAATGCTTTATGGCTGTTCTCAGTAGTGCCAGAATAATTGTAATGCTGAATAGCTGTCCTCGGCAGTGCCTGTGCGCGTGTGACGAGGAGCAGTTGAACATGGAACCGAACTCGGTGGACGACAGCTACCCGACGTGCAAGGAGGAGCTGATGGGGAATATCACCACGGGCAACCTTCTGACCAGGGAACGCCAGGCCAGCCCTTCTTTCTCCACCGCCTGGTCACAAGCTGAACGCTGCAATGTGACGGTGGCGAACCTCACCGACCTCCATGTCACAGCGCTGACCCTCTACACAAACACATACAACCGCACCTTCCCTTTGATCTTCGACGTGGAAGCAAGATCTCTGGGCCCCAACGCAAATGTTTACCGCCAGTACTTCCTGTTCAAGTCCCTCTACTTCTTGCTCCTGATAGGGCGGGAGGAGGCAGAGGCAGAGTCGGAGCAGGATGGGAAGGGCTGCCTGCTGGTGTATGCTGACAGTGGGCGCGGGGACAACTTGCGAGGGGGGTTTGGGGATCAGGTGCGCACCGGGCACTTTGTTCTGGCATCCATGCGGCGGTACAGCTCCAACATTGACCTGACCATCCGGACGTGCCACGGGCACCTGCTGCCCCGCTCACATCCGTGAAACTGCCGCTCCTCTTCAGGCCTCAATGTGCTGGTGCCACCCCACGAGCTGTTCAGGGTGGTGGCGGTAAAGAAGGTACCAAACAAATGGGGAGGTGCTCTGACGTGGCACTTCTACCTGGAGTCTATTGGCACTATGACCAACCTCAACTGCGCTATGACTTCTGCCATGTGATCGGCAAGTTAGCTTGTACAAAGGTCTAAGCCAATAACGTTTGTTTGTTTGAATAATCAATTCATTGATTTTAAGATTTTTCAGTAGACACTACTACCCACTACTCAGAGCCATAAACATGGATTGCAATCATCACTTTCTCTCTCTACATATAAAACACTCAAACCTACCTTCCTAATGTACCTATACACCTCTAGAAACTCGAAATCCCTCAATAGTCTCTGCAGTGGCAATTTGGTAGATGTGGCAGTACAGTCTGTGGTGAAGTCTCCCTAGTAGGCCATTCATACAGTAGTGATGTCTTTCTAGTAGACCTGCCAGTGTCTGTCAGTGTCTGTCCCCCAATACCGTCTGCATCCAAAAGCTCCACATATTGATTCGGCGCATCCAACTCAAATGTTCCATTCCCCTAAACACTTCCCTCTCCATCTCCCAGCCTGCCCAAAGCATGTCCATCAGCTCCCAGCATTGGTCGGGTTCCTGCAGGAACCCCCACCGGGACTTGGAGGCAAGGTAGCGTCGGATTTCCCTGCCCAGCGAGGTGTCCCCTAGCTCCCGCAGACCGCGGAAAAGCACCAGGGTGGTATGAGGGTAAGGCTCAGCCTCAATCACCTGCTTAATGTACTCCGCCGTGATTTCTGTGATCCACTTGTACATCATTAATATTCATTTGAGGCAAGTCCTGAAGACACCTAGTAAAAAAACTGCGACATAGTGGTAGTAACGTTATTTCATCGATAACTAGACTGACCGGAAATGTCCAAACCGATAGGAAGTGTGTTTTGAACGTTCGATCATGGAATGTGCTATTGGATTCGCTCAACTCCCACATCCATTCTCCACAGTCCTCTATGGGCTTTTGAAAAAGGTCAAAGGTAATCAAGGAGTGACGGCGAGGAGAGCGAAAGTGGACGAAAATGTGCTTGTATGAAATGAGACTTCTTCAATCGCACGTCATCAAGCAAATGGAATCACAAAAGAAATGTACAAGGTGATAAAAACGAATCTAGCTAGTTGTGCAAGACATTGTATACATAAAAGGATAAGTAGCATATCGTTTTTAAACGTTTCTCCTTCGAGAAAACAACAGCTGATTCAAATGTGGTGCGGCAGATTTCAAACTCTTCAGAGAACTGGTAGGATTCTCTNTAATTACCGCAAACAATGAATGGCAAATGCAATTTTCGTATATACGGGTTCGCTGTATCACCGCGCAGGGTAAACAGGGAACTGGCAGGAAGTACGTAAACAGCTGTTCTTATACCGTGATGACGTAGTTCCAACGCATCTGTTGGCCTATCACAGTAGAGGCTGGGCGCGGTTTAGACTTTGCCCCGCCTTTGCTGGCCCTCAGACTCGTCCAAGCCCCTTGGCGCTTTCCTTTGTCCACATCTGGTTGCTGGGTAGATTAGCTCCGTCTTGTGTCTGTCGATTCTACACTGAAACAGTTCCTAATATGGTACTGTCCAGTAATCTAACCTCCTGGTTGGCCTAGAGAGATGCACCCCTCCCCTCTCCAGATTGACCACAGCTTTTATGGCCTGTGTTGGTCAGTCCTTACACACATCTGTATTGTTTGTGTGTGTGTAACAAAACAATATGCTAGCAGGCTATAGTGCATAAACCCTAACAATAACAATTATTTTTAGCAAGCAAATATAGCTAGCAAGCATAACTTAACCAAGCTAACAAAAATACACACATTCTCAGGTAGATTCTGTCAACGTTACATCCTTTTACGAAGTAACTAGCTAGCTAGTTAATTAATAGTTAAATTAGCTAACTAATGATTGTAGCTAGCTAACGTTATATCTGTCACTGACTTGGTACTCACCTTCATAGTTGTCTATGTAGCTTCCTATATACATCTTGAACCCCTTTTCATTCTTGCTAGCTGGAGTCTCGGAGGCTGATTTAACAATTCGATGTACATCATTAATATTAATTTGAGGCAAGTCCTGAAGACACCTAGTAAATAACTGCGACATAGTGGTAGTAACGTTATTTCGTCGATAACTAGACTGACCGGAAATTTCCAAACCGATAGGAAGTGTGTTTAAAACGTTCGATCATGGAATCTGCATAAGGGCTATTGGATTCGCTCAACTCCCACATCCATTCTCCACAGTCCTCTATGAGCGTTTGAAAAAGGTCAAAGGTAATCAAGGAGTGACGGCGAGGAGAGCGAAAGTGGACGAAAATGTGCTTGTATGAAATGAGACTTCTTCAATCGCACGTCATCAAGCAAATGGAATCCCAAAAGAAATGTATAAGGTGATAAAAACGAATCTAGCTAGTTGTGCAAGACATTGTATACATAAAAGGATAAGTAGCATATTGTTTTTAAACGTTTCTCCTTCGAGAAAACAACAGCTGATTCAAATGTGGTGCGGCAGATTTCAAACTCTTCAGAGAACTGGTAGGATTCTCTTGTGCATCCTCGCCAAAAGGAGGATATCAAGGAGGGGAGGACCGTGTTCCATTTGCCTACTAACAAATTGAGACTCTCTTCGACCACTTATCGRTTTTCTGGGTCAGGGAGGACAGACTTTTTACCAAATGAGAAAAGTCAGTTAAAAAAAACTGCTAGCATTCACTGGTTGAAGTTTAAATCACTTTTGAGTGTAATGGAGTGGACTATTACATGAATACATGTCATTAGGGTGTCCAATCAAAAACACATATTTTGACCAATGGGTAAAATAGTATGTTAATTGTGTAGATACTCCTCTAATTTATTTTTTATTTTTAATTTCACCTTTATTTGACCAGGTAGGAAAGTTGAAGAACAAGTTCTCATTTACAATTGCGACTGGCAGGAATAAGCAAAGCAGTTCGCAACATACAACACAGAGTTACATGGAGTAAAAAAATACAGTCAATAATACAGTAGAAAAATAAGTCTATATACAATGTGAGCAAGTGAGGAGATAAGGGAGGTGAAGGCAAAAAAGGGCCATGGTGGCGAAGTAAAAATACAATATAGCAAGTAAAACATGGAATGGTTGATTTGCAGTGGAAGAATGTGCAAAGTAGAGATAGATAATGGGGGCAAAATAAATAAATAAATAAATACAGTAGGGAAAGGGTAGTTGTTTTGGGCTAAATTATAGATGGGCTAATGTACAGTTGCAGTAATCTGTGAGTCTGCTCTGACAGCTGGTGCTTTAAAGCTAGTGAGGGAGATAAGTGTTTCCAGTTTCAGAGATTTTTGTAGTTCGTTCCAGTCATTGGCAGCAGAAGAACTGGAAGGAGAGCGGGCCAAAGGAAGAATTGATTTTGGGGGGTGACCAGAGAGAGATATACTTGCCTGGAGCGTGTGCACAGGTGGGTGCTGCTATGGTGACCAGCGAGCTGAGATAAGGGGGGACTTTACCTAGCAGGGTCTTGTAGATGACCTGGAGCCAGTGGGTTTTGGCGACGAGTATGAAGCGAGGGCCAGCCAACGAGAGCGTACAGGTCGCAGTGGTGGGGGTAGTATATGGGGCTTTGGTGAGAAAAAAGATGGCACTGTGATGACCTGCTCCAATTATTGAAGGGGGTATTGGAGGCTATATTTGTAAATGACATCACCGAAGTCGAGGATTGGTTGGAATGGTCAGTTTTACAGGGTATGTTTGGCAGCATGAGTGAAGGATGCTTTGTTGCGGAATAGGAAGCCAATTCTAGATTTAACTTTGGATTGGAGATGTTTGATGTGAGTCTGGAAGGAGAGTTTACAGTCTAATCAGACACCTAGGGGTATTTGTAGTTGTCCACATATTCTAAGTCAGAGCCGCCCGAGTAAGTGAATGTTGGACGGGCGGGCTCGGTGCAGGCAGCGATCGGTGAAGAGCATGCATTTAGTTTTACTTGTATTTAAGAGCATTGGGCAGGCCAACGGAAA
>NC_036838.1:29913379-29917189 GCF_002910315.2 Salvelinus sp. IW2-2015
AGATTTAACTTTGGATTGGAGATGTTTGATGTGAGTCTGGAAGGAGAGTTTACAGTCTAATCAGACACCTAGGTCCACATATTCTAAGTCAGAGCCGTCCAGAGTAGTGATGTTGGACAGGCGGGCACGTGCAGGCAGCGATCGGTTGAAGAGCATGCATTTAGTTTTACTTGTATTTAAGAACAATTGGAGGCCACGGAAGGAAAGTTGTATGGCATTGAAGCTCGCCTGGAGGGTTGTTAACAGTGTCCAAAGAAGGACCAGAAGTATACAGAATGGTGTCGTCTGCGTAGAGGTGGATCAGAGACTCACCAGCAGCAAGAGCGACATCATTGATGTATACAGAGAAGAGAGTCGGTCCAAGAATTGAACCCTGTCCAAACCCATGTCTCTATCATAATCTGTTCAAAATTATTTATTATTATAAAATTATTATTATAGCAAAATTTAGGGTGACTAAATCAACGGAGTCCAGAGAATGAAAGTGGTAAAAAAATAAATAGGGAAAATAGCATTGTGTCAGCTAGACTGGATGCTGTGTGAGAATTAGGCTCACTGTTGACCTCATCATTTTCCTTCTCGAATCTGGAGGACATAAAATAGATATTGTTTTTGAGACATGCCATGTCGTATTTTCATATTAATACAAATATTCCTGTTCTTTTTCGAAGATTTCTCACAATAAATTTTGCAGAGGACCAACACATGTAAAACCCTCAAAAGTTACTGCGAAAAAGCACCACCAGAATTCAACAGAATTCGGTGTTTATTATCAGATGCATGAAGTTACGAAATCCGATTAAAAAAAAAATAATGTTAATGATATGTTAGAGAAAGACCCTCCTGAATGACTCAGAACATGAATATTCATATTTGACTTGGTGAAATGTATTTTATAACATAAGGAAGTTACACTTCATCACCAAAGCGCGTTTTCATTAATTTAGAGTGGGTGGACGGGAGCTACAATCCAGTGTGGGGTCGTTATTGCTTGAATTCACACTTGGATGAACTGCTTTCAATTGAGACAGATTGCTTCCGTACCCCACTTCCATAATCGTAGTTGAAAACGTAACTTTGTGGAGTTATGCTATAGATCAGGAATCAAATTAAAGTGTAAAGGTAGGCTACTCACCACTTTGTCCATGCTGCTACAGACTCAAAGCTAACGTGTGTTTTATATACAAAGGTTACTCATTTCCTGTAACAAAACATTGGAGTTAAACAAATTACAACACTGCTCAATCTGAATTTTGTGCTAAATTACATAACGTTTGTATTTGTATTTATTCCCGGTCCACATTAGCTACTATTTCTGGGGTCCAGTCACGATTACCCAATTACGTACAAAATAAAACAGTACATAACACAACATATTATTACACTACCACAACACATTTATAATACATAATCAACAATACAGTAATATAACACTATTAAAATGAACATAAATAACATAAATACACAGACTGATAAATGAGGCTTTCATGTTTTGCTACCAAATGTGATTTAAACAATAAAAATAGCAAGGACATGGCATATTTCACAAATATTTTAATTTTTACTCACAATAATGGGAGCGAAGAACTATTTTACCAAATGAGAAAGTCAGTTTAAAAAACTGCTAGCATTCACTGGTTGAAGTTTAAATCACTTTGAGTGTAATGGAGTGGACTATTACATGAATACATGTCATTAGGTGTCCAATCAAAAACACATATTTGACCAATGGGTAAATAGTATGTTTAATTGTGTAGATACTCCTCTAATTTGATTTATTTCACCTTTATTTAACCAGGTAGGCAAGTTGAGAACAAGTTTCTCATTTACAATTGCGACCTGGCCAAGATAAAGCAAAGCAGTTCGACACATACAACAACACAGAGTTACACATGGAGTTAAAAACAAACAGTACAGTCAATAATACAGTAGACAAAATAAGTATATACAATGTGAGCAAATGAGGTTGGAGGAATAAGGAGGTAAAGGCAAAAAAAAGGCCATAGTGGTGAAGTAAATACAATATAGCAAGTAAAACACTGGAATGTTGATTTGCAGTGGAAGAATGTGCAAAGTAAAGATAGAAATAATGGGGTGCAAAGAGCAAAATAAATAAATACAGTAGGAAAGAGGTAGTTGTTTGGGCTAAATTATAGATGGGCTATGTACAGGTGCAGTAATCTGTGAGCTGCTCTGACAGCTGGTGCTTAAAGCTAGTGAGGGAGATAAGTGTTTCCAGTTTCAGAGATTTTTGTAGTTCGTTCCAGTCATTGGCAGCAGAGAACTGGAAGGAGAGGCGGCCAAAGGAAGAATTGATTTTGGGGGTGACCAGAGAGATATACCTGCTGGAGCGCGTGCACAGGTGGGTGCTGCCTATGGTGACCAGCGAGCTGAGATAAGGGGGACTTACCTAGCAGGTCTTGTAGATGACTGGAGCCAGTGGGTTTGGCGACGAGTATGAGCGAGGGCCACCAACGAGAGCGTACAGTTCGCAGTGGTGGGTAGTATATGGGCTTTGGTAAGAAAACGGATGGCACTGTGATAGACTGCATCCATTTATTGAGTAGGGTATTGGAGGCTATTTTGTAAATGACATCACCGAAGTCGAGGATTGGTAGGATGGTCAGTTTTACAAGGGTATGTTTGGCAGCATGAGTGAAGGATGCTTTGTTGCGAATAGGAAGCCAATTCTAGATTTAACTTTGGATTGGAAGATGTTTGATGTGAGTCTGGAGGAGAGTTTACAGTCTAATCAGACCACCTAGGTGTTGTAGTTGTCCAACATATTCTAAGTCAGAGCCGTCCAGAGTTAGTGATGTGGTGGACAGGCGGGCACGTGGCAGGCAGCGATCGTTGAAAGAGCATGCATTTAGTTTTACTTGTATTAAGACAAATGGAGGCCACGGAAGAAGTTGTATGGCATTGAAGCTCGCCTGGAGGGTTGTTAACAGTGTCCAAAGAAGGACCAGAAGTATACAGAATGGTGTCGTCTGCGTAGAGTGGATCAGAGACTCACCAGCAGCAAGAGCGACATCATTGATGTATACAGAGAAGAGAGTCGGTCCAAGAATTGAACCCTGTCCAAACCCATGTCTCTATCATAATCTGTTCAAAATTATTTATTATTATAAAATTATTATTAGCAAAATTTAGGTGACTAAATCAACGGAGTCCAGAGAATGAAGTGGTAAAAAAATAAATAGGGAAAATAGATTGTGTCGCTAGACTGGATGCTGTGTGAGAATTAGGCTCAACTGGTTGACCTCATCAATTTTCCTTCTTTTTCGAATTCTGGAGGACATAAAATAGATATTGTTTTGAGACATGCCATGTCGTATTTTCATATTAATACAAATTTCCTGTTCTTCTTTCGAAGATTTCTCACAATAAATTTGCAGAGGACCAACACATGTAAAACCCTTCAAAAGTTACTGCGAAAAAGCACCACCAGAATTCAACAGAATTCGGGTTATTATCAGATGCATGAAGTTACGAAAATCCGATTAAAAAAATAATGTTAATGATATGTTAGAGAAAGACCCTCCTGAATGACTCAGAACATGAATTTCATATTTGACTTGGTGAATGTATTTTAAACATAGGAAGTTACACTTCATCACCAAAGGCGTTTTCATTAATTTAGAGTGGTGGACGGGAGCTACAATCCAGTGTGGGTCGTTATTGCTTGAATTCACACTTGGATGAACTGCTTTCATTGAGACAGATTGCTTCCGTACCCCACTTCCATAATCGTAGTGAAAACGTAACTTTGTGGAGTATGCTATAGATCAGGACATCATATTAAAGTGT
>NC_036838.1:29920302-29922176 GCF_002910315.2 Salvelinus sp. IW2-2015
GCACATTGGCAAAAATGCAAGCGTGACCACAGTCTAAAGCATAGAAATGTTTGAAGAACATTTTGGTTTTTGCACATGATCTTAACGATACACTTACTAAAGGTAGGCTACCCACCACTTTGTCCATGCTGCTACAGACTGAAAGCTAACGTGTGTTTTATATACGAAGGTTACTCATTTCCTGTAACAAAACAYTGRAGTTAAACAAATTACAACATTGCGCAATCTGATTTTCTTGGAAAATTACATAACATTTGTATTTATTCCAGACCCACATTAGCTACTCTTCCTGGGGTCCAGTCACCATTACGCAATTACATACAAAATAAAACAGTACATAACACAACATATTATTACACTCTACCACAACACATCTATAATACAAAATCAACAATACAGTAATATAACACTATTAAAATGAACATAAATAACAGAAATACACAGACTGATAAATGAGGCTTTCATGTTTTGCTACCAAATGTGATTTAAACAATAAAAATAGCAAGGACATGGCATATTTCACAAATATTTTAATTTTTACTCACAATAATGTCACAATAATGGCACATTGTGGTCACGCATTTTTGTGCCAGTCTAAAGCATAGAAATGTTTGAGAACATTTTGGTTGCACATGATTTAAGATACACTTACACAATTTACACAATTTACAGTACACCGTCTCAGATCATACATTAGACTTAAGTATAAAAACATTCAACCACTAGATGGGGGAAAAGGATTGGAAGAAAAGGCTGACGTTTCCTCAAAACAAAGCTGGACATTTTATAGGATTTTTAAATAAAAAGTTAAGAATTCACTGTTTACAGTCATTATTGTTTTTAAAATTGAAATGTACAGCTGCCTGCCATGCAAAGTGACAGAACAAAAAGTCACATACACTTAAACTTACTAAATAGAGAATCCACCAACCAATTACAGTGGTCCCTCCTATTTGACCTTAGAAGTAGGTTACATTAAAACCAAAACATGGAGTTGTGTTTCTGGAGAAATGTCTCTGGAGAAATGTTGCCACTCTCAAACTCATAGAAGCAGCTATGGATTCAAGGGATGACAGTTTACACAGGTATTCTGAAGCAATACATTGTTTGTTTACAAAGATTTAAATGACAACAAAAACATAAATGGGGAACGGAGTAATCTACCATCATAGTTTGGGTTGTGCTAGGGTATGAAAAACATGTATATATTTCAAGCAAGGRTACTGATGTATTGATGACTGTTAAACATCAGGAAATATACACATTTTCTGACTTTAAATTAAATGTATAGGTAAGTCTTTGACTTAATATATTGAAGCTCAGTACAACATGTTTATTTTTAGCAGTTTGAATAAGTCAAGAGATTATTTTAAAATAGTTGAAAAGTGAATTATATCTTCATATTTAGTCTCAGTACCTACTCTGAAATAGAGTAGTATAACAATGAAATAGCCTACAGTGCAACAACTCACTACTGTGTCTGTAACGGCAGTCTAAGTCGTCCTCCTCCTCAGACGAGGAGAGGCGAGAAGGATCTGAGGACCAATGTGCAGCGTGGTAATTTTCCATTATTTAATTAACACAAAACAAGACACTATACAAAATGACAAAACAAACTAACCGTCACAGTCCTAGCTGGTGCAGACAAAACACAAAGACAGGAAACAACCACCCACAATCCCCAACACAAAACAAGCCACCTATATATGATTCTCAATCAGGGACAACGATTGACAGCTGCCTCTGATTGAGAACCATATTAKGCTGGACACAGAAACAGACGAACTAGACACACAACATAGAATTCCCACCCAGCTCACGTCCTGACCAACACTAAACAAGCAAAACACATAAGAACTCTGGTCAGGACGTTA
>NC_036838.1:29922671-29925337 GCF_002910315.2 Salvelinus sp. IW2-2015
CAGTGTCGACAGATTTGAAATGTTCGAGTCACAGTAACCTGTGCTGGCACAGATATATACAAAGGCTGCACTAATGTAGGTGGAGCACAACATTCTCTGATAGAAGGAGAGTGTACAGTGTCTGCAGGAGGGAGTGATTGTATTCTTAAGGGAGGATGTGCTACATAGACAAGGACAACCAATAAATGGTCCGTCATAATAAACAAAACAAGCTAATTAAGAGCTACAATTTAGCCCAGACCAACATTTAGCAAAAAGCATTAAGAAGAGGAAAATGTCACTCAAGATCAAATGGAAAAACAAGATCTGCCCCTCAGAAATGTTTCAATACAACATACATGGTGAAAGGACAACATATATATATGGAACTTTTGTTTCTAAAGGTGCCTAACAGCCATAGCTTCTAAGGAGTAGGTGTTTTTTATCTCAAAGACCTGCTCTTTTTATGTTAAGTACACAGCTGCTATCCACTGGCAAGCTAAACAATGACCAGCTATAAAAGATACAGGGAAGGCACCTATGTGTAGGTAACAGCACAGACAGAACTGAAAATAAGCTTTGGACCAGCAGTAGCATAGCAAACACAAAAATATATGTTCCATTTGTTTTAACTTATACATTGGGATTTGGGACAAAAGACATTTAAAAAGACGGAGTATCCTGATCCTGCTACTTACTCAATGCATAGTTATTGAATTGGTCAGTATCAGTGAATGTCATCGAGGCCCCTATTTGACAGGTCTGTGAGAATGACCTACAAAGAAAGCCTGAAATTATAACATCAGCGCAACAGTTCCAGGGGGATTTTCTCCCATAACAACTGTGCCTCTAAAAGTTTTTCTGGGTGAATATTTTTGCACTTTAATTTTGTTTCAACGTCCTCTTTATGATATACCAACCTCTTCAGGATGTCAGTTATCATTTCAGCCTCCCATTGACTTCCCGTTTTGCTCTTTCATGCTGTGTCAACATCCCTGCTGGCAGCCATGCGATGTAACCGGAGTGTATCATAAACTGATGTCAGGGTAGGGTTTTCTCTACACGACTCCAATTCTGGTATATCTGTTCTGTGCGACTCCAATTCTGGGATCTCTGTTCGCTCCTCCTAGGCAGGGAGAAGGAGGTAGGTAGGGGAGGGAAGGACAGAGAGGGACAGGGAAGAAGGGGCAGAGGGGAGATAAAAGAGGTTAGGAAAGTAACAAAAATAAAAAAGGATCTATGCTTTATTAGAAACGTTGTGCCAGAGGAAGGAAGGAACAGGATACGCCTGACACTCTCTTGTCTACTCTCATTGTTCTGAAGTAGGGAACTCAACAGTCAACACAACACATCTAGAACCTTTCCTAAAGCTAGTGGAAGGAATCACAAAGCCTGACTTTAAAAGTCCACAGACTATAAAGGCATTACTAATAAATAAAATAAAATGTTATTTTGTCACATGCACTGAATACAGCAAGGTGTAGACCTTACAGTGAAATACTTACTTACAAGCCCTTAACCAATAATGCCGTTTTAAGAAAATAAGCGTTAAGTAAAAATGTTAAAAAAGTAACAAATAAATAAAGAGCAGCAGTAAAATAACAATAGTGAGACTAATATACAGTTGAAGTCACAAGTTTACATACACTTAGGTTGGAGTCATTAAAAACTCGTTTTTCAAACACTCCACAAATTTCTTGTTAACAAACTCTAGTTTTGCAAGGTCGTAGGACATCTACTTGTGCATGACACAAGTCATTTTTAATTCTCTATGCTATTAATTCAGATATTTCACATTCTTAAAATGAAGTGGTGATCCTAACTGACCTAAACACAGGGATTTTTTTACTAGGATTAATTATCAGGAATTCAGAAAATGAATTTAAATGTACTTGGCCAAGGATGTAATGTAACTTACGACTCAACTGTACAGTACAGGGGGTTCTGGTACAGACTCATGTGTGGGGCACCGGTAGTCGAGGTATTATGTACATGTCGGTAGAGTTAAGTGACATGCATACATATACAGAGGAGTAGCAGCAGCGAAAAGAGGGGGGGGGGGGGGGGGGGGGGGCAATTGCAAAATAGACTGGGTAGCCATTTGATAGATGTACAGGAGTCCACGGCTTGGGGATAGAAGCTGTTAAGGAGTCTTTTGGACCTAGACTGGCACTCCTGTGTGTGCTGTGTTGCTTTCTCATTGTGCAATCCAACCATATCATATGGACAAAACTGTTTTCAATGACATCAGGCCGGGTATCAAACTCAGTGGTCTGTGCAACTCAAGACCACATTAACCCACTGGCACAGACCTAAGCCTACAGTTGTAGCACATGAGGGGCTGCTAAAGCTGCTGTATTGTAATCAGCCTGTAAACATTTTACTAACCTGATTATCTGTTCGTTGTTTTTAGGGTTATCGTTGCATACCTCAATTGTCAACTTGCACTCTTTTCGGATGAATCTAAGAAGACAATAAAGTAAAGTAAATATAGGCCTAAGGGAGGTGTGATAACTGACAGAGACATACAGACGCTCAGCCCAGGACAGGTTCTGTAAACACCTCAGGACTCATTTGTTACTATGAGTATCAGGTCTCTGTGGTTGCAGTCATTGTTGGTGTCAGATAAGCCATGCATTCAAGTAATCATTATCAGAGAGAGAGAGCGTGTGTGTGTGTGCCTTCTG
>NC_036838.1:29926928-29928072 GCF_002910315.2 Salvelinus sp. IW2-2015
CATCATCCCAACTGTGGAGCACAGGGGTGGCAGCAACACGTTGTGGAGGTGCTTTACTGCAGGAAGGACTGGTGCACTTCACAAAATGACATCATGAGGAAGGAAAATGTTGTGGATATATTGAAGCAACATCTCAAGACCTCAGTCAGGAAGTCAAAGCTTGGTTGCAAATGGGTCTTCCAAATGGACAATGACCCCAAGCATACTTCCAAAGTTGTGGCAAAATGGCAACAAAGTCAAGGTATTGGAGTGGCCATCACAAAGCCCTGAACTCAATCCTATAGAACATTTGTGGGCAGAACTGAAAAAGCATGTGCAAGCAAGGAGGCTGACAAACCTGACTCAGTTATACCAGCTCTGTCAGGAGGAATGGGCCAAAATTCACCCAACTTGTTGTGGGAGGCTTGTGGAAGGCTTCCCGAAACGTTTGACCCAAGTTAAACAATTTAAAGGCAATGCTACCAAATACTAATTGAGTATATATAAACTTCTGACCCACTGGGAATGTGATCAAAGAAATAAAACCTGAAATAAATAATTCTCTATGCTATTATTCTGACATTTCACATTCTTAAAATAAAGTGGTGATCCTAATTGACCTAAAACAGGGATTTTTTTTACTAGGATTAAATGTCAGGAATTCAGAAAAACTGAGTTTAAATGTATTTGAACAAGGTGTATGTAAACTTACGACTTCAACTGTACAGTACAGGGTGTACTGGTACAGAGTCAATGTGAGGGGGCACCGGTTAGTCGAGGTAATTGAGGTATTATGTACATGTAGGTAGAGGTAAAGGGGGGGCAATGCAAATAGACTGGGTAGCCATTTGATTAGATGTTCAGGAGTCTCACGGCTTGGGGATAGAAGCTGTTAAGGAGTCTTTTGGACCTAGAACTGGCACTCCTGTGTGTGCCGTGTTGCTTCTCATTGTGCAATCCAACCATATCATATGGGCAAAACTGTTTTCAATGACATCAGGCCGGGTATCAAACTCAGGTGGTCTGTCAACTCAAGACCACATTAACCCACTGGCACAGAGCTAAAGCCAACAGTTGTAGACATGAGGGCTGCTAAAGCTGCTGTATTGTCAATCAGCCTGTAACATTTTTACTAACCTGATTATCTGTTCGTTTTTTAGGAGTT
>NC_036838.1:29932337-29934429 GCF_002910315.2 Salvelinus sp. IW2-2015
AGAGGAAGTGTGGAAGATATGACACTTTATTTGACCTGCATCCTGTGTTCAAGCAAACATTTCCTACCTTTTCCAAAACACTACATTGATTGTAAAAAAAACGAACTAAAAAAGGCTAAGCTTGTTTTGACTTTGGGGAGTGACCTCACACCTCTAAAAGATAAATACCTGCCTTGTGAGTGTCCATTTCTACTCTTCTTTAGATAGATTGCAAGTCCAACCAGCCCTGAGGCAACCAAAACGCAGATTACAGCAATAATAAGCAAACCCAGAGTCATCCCATCACTGTCTGAAATAAAACACAAGGTAATTATGCAAAGTATGTTTTGAATGAGCTCAACTACACTTCACTTTCACTTGGTAATTATTTTCTGGATGGCTTTAATTGAAAATGTGTCTTACCTGTCTCCTTGGGATGACCATCTTCACTGCAACATTTTGGGACATGAACTGTCTCATTGCTGACAGGGTTAGCAGCCACACAGCTGTAGGTGGAGTTGTAGTTCTTTCCCTCTACCTCCAAACGGAGAGATAGATCGGTGGTGAGGTCAGGACTGCTGGTCTGGTTTAGTATTTCCTCTCCCCTGTACAAGGTCAAGGTCACCTCTTTTTCGTTGTCCACAGAACACAGCACACTACAGGAGCTGCTGTCACACTCCGTCACCTGAGGTTTGGAAACAACATCTGGAAGAAAAAATATGAATAAATTGAAATTGCAACCTATATTAAATGTGTTTGTAATACACAACACACACACACACACACTTACTGTACACAGTGAGCTCAACTCTTGTACATTTTTTTCCTTCATGTGTTATCTCCAGAGTATAATTCCCAGCATCGTCTATCTGAAGGTCTGACAGAGTGAAGTATCTTGTAACATTGTTTAAGCGGAGGCGGTTTTCAAATCTCTTCTCAAGGGTGACTTTGCCTTCTTTACCAGGGAACACATTTGCAATACTGCCAAGGTCTCCATAAAGTAAATTGCCAGACTTGATCACCCTCTCTGGAAAAGAGAAAGTCTTTCCCACGATGCCTTTCACCTGCTGAGTCTTACACTGGACTGTTTGCTGAGAAGCACAGACTACTGTGGAAAGAGAGAGACTAAATATTAACACAATGACTGCAGTTACACACTAAATCTCACAATACAAGGATACGTGTTTAACATGTCAGTAACTGCATCCACATGATATTGTGATCTGATGTCAGACGGCACTGAAGATGACTGACATTCAATCATTAGTTCATTTTTTCTGCACGTCTATAATGTAGTCGTCTGGAATGACACTACTGACTTTAGTATCACAGTCCTTCTTAGTTATTTACAGGTCTAATGTGATGGTTGGGGGCAGGAAATAATTGTTWGGACTAGTAGTTGAATATTTTGTCAGAAATTAAGTTCACATGGAAATGCATTCTCTGAGTGAGGGAAGTTCTTCCCCAATTGACTGTTGTTTTTCCCCCCAAATAAAAGTCAAGGATATCAGTGAAAAAGCACATGACTTTACAGAGATATTTCATTACCACCGAACATAATTAAATAGCCTAGATCGTATCCTCTGAATTTCAGGGTCAGAGGAACATTTCAGCATTAGAGGACTTTTGTAGGCATTAGACTATGTGTTATTTGTTGAAACAAGGTGTTGTGTTGAGAACACAGATAAATAGATCAGGGGCATGATGGTTGTCCTACTAGCAGTAGGAAAGAGGCAGGAATTCTGTACAAATGGACACTGCAAAAATATTCAGATTATAAGCAGCTGTGTATTCAGATTATAAGCACAAAACAAGGTGTTGTGTTGAGAACACAGATAAATAGATCAGGGGCATGATGGTTGTCCTACTAGCAGTAGGAAAGAGGCAGGAATTCTGAACAAATGGACACTGCAAAAATATACAGATTATAAGCAGCTGTAGCCTATAAGTGTCTGCTAAATTACTCAGATGTAATTATCTACACAGATGTAAAGTATATCAATAATCAGAGGTGGAAAAAGTATCCAATTGTCATACTTGAATAAAAGTAAAGATACCTAAATAATAAATTGTCACCCAGTAAAATACTACTTGAGTAAAAGTGTAAAAGTAT
>NC_036838.1:29935961-29954766 GCF_002910315.2 Salvelinus sp. IW2-2015
CTTTCCCAGAGCATTTTCATCTTTCACTTTAAGAAATTCAAGACCATATCGGGTTTATATTGATGGCAATGTAGAGAATTTATAGAGTCACGGGTAGACATTACAGAGAATATTTGTTCGTACGTGAAAAGTACTCTTGCAGTGTTCCACATTGTTTTCACATTCTCTAAGCAAATGAACTATGCAAATTGGTGATGTGACGATCATTGTGGTGATAGCCTCCCTAGTATTGCATGTTCTTCAGCACAAGGAAGCTAGCCTCCAGCGTACATACTCCAGACACTTGATATWAAGTATGCATACGGTATAAGCCTAATATCTTTCTGAGTTAATGTCTCACCCACACATACTCACATACCAAAGTCTTGTTCATTTAGGATAAACATACTTCTCAGCATCGCTATATGGATTGTAACAAAGGACAACACTCAGACAGCGACTTGATATGAGAAAAGCAGTTAAAAAAAATGTGTGCAACAGTTGAGGGGCTATTTCTGCAGCTGGCTACTGTAACAGTAAAACTGACAATTAGCAACAAAACATTGGCTATGCCATCAACTTGTAATTCATTTGAATTGTGAAACTGCAGTTACAGTATTTGCTGTATAATGGTTATTTTGAATGCAGCAATTGCAGTATGACTGCAGAATAACTAGAGTTAGGACATAACCACAACACCAGGGGTGGGCAACCACGGTCCTGGAGTGACGCAGGCAATTGATGTTTTTCATTTAACCAACCTGGAAGGACAGGTGTGTTGAATTTAGGCAATAACTGAACTGATCAATTAGCTCAGTTGGTCAGRTGTGGTGCCTAGATGGAACAAAATCCTGTAGTACCTGCGGCACTCCAGGAACAGGGTTGTCTACCCCTGTACTACACAATTACTGAATTGTACAGTATAATATAACATTAACCCTGCAGTTACAAAAGTGACTGTAACTATGTTATTTTGGACGCAGCTATTGCAGTAGCCATATAATAAAACAGCATGTGCAACTGCACAACTGCAAGGATTTTTGTAGGGAAATATATTTCTCAATGGAAAATGACAGATCATTTCAAAACATCAGTTATGAGTTATTGTTTCAAGTTCCAAGAGCAGCTGGTAAAAGGATGAGCTCCTAATATCTAGTATTAGATATTATATTTCAAATGATTTCGAGGAAGAGTACATTTGAGAAAAACAAGTGAGTGAAAGATAAAGAAGGACTAAGAATACAACATCAGAAGACAACTTTTATCCAGATAGCTTGTTAGCTATCCAGTTGAGTAAACAGTTGCTTACACGTTGTTATGGAGTTGCTAAGAGTTTCTAGCTACTGGCTACCTGCTGTTAGCTAAAAAACCTAGCTAGCTAACAAATAACAAAAAGGACAATCAAAAGGACAAAGGACAGGACAAAGGACAGGGAAACTAGTACCTAAACTTACACAAGCAAGAGAAAACAATTCAGACAGAAAACAATCGAGGTAGGCTTTGTTTACATTCAAAAACATCTAGCTACAACTAGCCAACTGCAAACCAGCTGTAACAYATACTGTATCCAGCTGTAATAAACTAAGACGGATACATTTACAAGCCCCAAACTCAGCAACCTTGCAATCCAAAATGCAAAAGGTATTGCCAGTGAAGCAAAWGTTTTAAAAGAGCACACAGAGGCCATAAGAGCAGACTTTATGCAACAAAAAATACWAAGAAATCAAGGTGGATCYTWTCAAATTCTTGGYATGCAGCCCTGCGCAAGGCAAACAAACGTCTTAAAATGTGTGGAAGCAAGACCATGAAACAATTGTACGTGGACACAACCCCAAAAATGTAATATTTATATAATAACAGAACAGTAATGATCCAAGGCTCTGAGGCCTTATAGGCAGAAACTCAAACAGGATGTACCAGTGACGAGAACCATTCAATGCTGGTCCGACCAATCGGAAGCCACGCTTCAAGATTGTTTTGATCGCGCGGACTGGAATATGTTCCGGTCAGCCTCAGAGAACAACATGACCTATACCCTGACTCGGTGAGTGTGTTATAAAGAAGTGATTGGAGATGTCGTACCCAACTTGACGTATAAAACCTAACCCTAACCAGAAACCGTGGGATGAAAATGGCGGCATTTCATAAGCCTTCCGGGTTAGAGTCCCTCTCCAGGTCACCAGACGCAATCGCCATCACCTGCACACTGGCCCTATCCCATCTGGACAAAAGAAATACCTATGTAAAGAATGCTGTTCATTGCCAACAGCTTCAGCCATCAACACCAATAGTACCCTCCAAGCTCATCATCAAAGCTGGAAATGGGCCCTGGATCTCAACTCCGCCCTGTGCAATTGGGTCCCTTGGCTTTCTGACGGGCCACTAAAAGTGGTGGAGGTAGAAACACCATCTCCCTTTGCTGACCCTCAAACACTGGGGTCCCACAAGGGTGAGTGCTCAAGCCCCTCTGTATCCATGTTCACCCATGACTGACGTCAGGTCATGGCAACTCCTCCAACTCAATCATAGATAATGTTTTGCAGCTGGCAGAACAGTAGTGGCTTGATTACCTACAACAACGAGACAGCCTACAGGGAGGAGGTGAAGGGCACTCACCTCTGCACTCAAAGTCAACAAAACAAAAGGAGAATGCTAGTTATAGCCATTGTTTAGCTAGCTGGCTAACATTGAACCTAGTTGGTTAGCCTTTTAGCTACCTGCAGATTCAACACTTCATGGATGGTGGCCTAGCTATACCAACCGTTTGTACTGAAGCTTATGGTTGGTTTATGAGTTCATTGTTTAGCTAGCTTGCTAATTTCATGATACATGTCAAGACCATAATGCCCATCACTACAAGCTAGATGTGGACTTGAGGCGGGTGGTTATATATTGATTTTCCCATCATTTAGACAAGTGTCCTGGGTAAGCATCATCTAATATTTATATAAATTGATTTTTATCTGGACAGCTTTCAAAGTCAGATTAAGAAATAATAGACCAAGGAGTATATGAAGGTATTTTTTACGTGGAGTATTTCCTTGATTATAGGCTACTACTTCACCAGTTTTTAGTCTGAAATACATTGGTTGGGTAGGCTAAGGCTTAAGAGTGGTGTGAACGATGCCTGAATCGGTGTAGACAAAGAAGAACTCTCCAGTAGGTGTACCCAGAAACATTCAATTGTACCATTATGCATTTAATAAACAGTTAGCATGACCTTACAGCATGGTGCAAGAGCAAGTTTTTCGGACTACTAAACAACTTATTGATAAAATAGACCACAGAGTTTACCACACGTCGCAAAGAAAACAGTGCGCTGCCTCCACTCTTTCATCACCATTTCAACTTAGCTTCCATAAATCATCTAATCACCTATGCTTAGTCTAAAACAGTGAAAACTAAAATATACAAAAAAACATTTAGTCCAATCCATGTAAGCTAAATATAATGTGGTTRTCCATGSTACTGATTGCTGTGTGTGTGCGTGCTTGCATGCAAGTAGAAAAAACATGTTGACTCACCCTACTTGTAGAGAAACGCCAATGACGTCCTCCTCTTTCATGTTGGAAATGGTCATATAGTAGGCTACACACTTTAAGTTTATGTTGTTCGAGGCTGCCTGGCTAAAATGCTTGCTAGCTAGCCTAACTTCCTTTCATTGGCAATGATGTGCCAGGCCAGCTAGTTAACGTTAGCCTAATAGTGTGTAAAAATTGTCTGTCCTAGGTTGCAACACTCACTTCCGAGTTCCAAACTACCTCTGGAAGCAACGTCAGCACAAGAACTGTTCGTCGGGAGCTTCATGAAATGGGTTTCCATGGCCGAGCAGCCACACACACAAGCCTAAGATCACCATGCGCAATGCGAAGTGTCAGCTGGATTAAAGTAAAGCTCACCACCATTGGACTCTTGAGTATTGGAAATCACGCTTCACCATCTGGCAGTCTGATGGATGAATCTGGGTTTGGCGGATGCCAGGAGAACGCTACCTGCTCAAATTAATAAGGCCAACTGTAAAGTTTGATGGAGGAGGAATAATGGTCTTGGGCTGTTTTTCATGGTTCGATCTWGACCCCTTAGTTTCAGTGAAGGGAAATCTTACACTACACAATAGAATTACTTTCTAGACGATTATGTGCTTCCAACTTTGTGGCACAGTTTCGGACGGCCCTTTCTTGTTTCAGCATGACAATGCCACCATGCACAAAGTGGGGTTCATACAGAAATGGTTTGTCGAGATCGGTATGGAAGAACTTGCACAGAGCCTGCACAGAGCCCTGACCACAACCCCATCAAACACCTTTGGGATGAATTGGAACACCAATTGCGAGCCAGGCCTAATTGACCAACATCAGTGCCCAACCTCACTAATGCTCTTGTAACTGAATGGAGGTAAGTCCCCGCAGCAATGTTCCAAAATCTAGTGGAAAGCCTTCCCAGTAGAGGTGAGGCTGTTATAGCAGCAAAGGTGGGACCAACTCCATATGAATGCCCATGATCTTGGAATGAGTTGTTCGATGAGCAGGTGACCACCAGTGGTGGAAAAAGTACCCAAGATACCTTAACGGAAAATGTCTCAAGTAAAAGTGAAAGTCACCCAGTAAAATACTACTTGAGTAAAAGTCCAAAAGTATTTGATTTTAAATATACTTAAGTATCAAAAGTTAATGTAATTTCTAAAATATGCTAAAGTATCAAAAGTAAAAGTAAAAGTATAAATAATTTCAAACTCCTTATAATTTATCTGGCAAACCATGCGGAACATATATATATATTTTTTCATTTACGGATACTCAGGGGCACACTCCAACACTCAGACATAATTTACAAATGAAGCATTTGTGTTTATTGAGTCTGCCAAATCAGAGGCAGTAGGGATGAATCGTTGAATTGGACCATTTTCCTGTCCTGTTAAGCATTCGAAATGTAACCGAGTACTTTTGGGTGTTAGCGAAAATGTATGGAGTAAAAAGTAACACATATTTTCTTTAGGAATGTAGTGTGAGTAAAGTAAAAGTTGTCCAAAATAAATAGTAAAGTAAAGTACAGATACCCAAAAACATACTTAAACTATGTACTTTAAAGTATATTTTTAATTAAGTACTTTAGCACCACTGCTGACCACATTACTTTTGGTCAATTAGAGTACGGTCTTACTTGCTCTTGAACGTCTTCATTCTCAGGTTTTAGACATTCAGAGCGAGACACTTTACACCCTAAAAAACCACAGCTTTTTTGTCTCACGCTATGACAGAGGAACATCACATTTGTGGTGGGCTGACTAGTGACCAGACCATGACCTTTGTCAAAAAGTACATCGCCTGTTCCAACAACCTGCCTCGTGCTCTTCCATCCATCTATGTGACAGACAGCCACTGACCACATAATCACAGGAAACCACAAACATTTCCTGTTTAATGTCCCCCTTGAAAGTAGCTTAAATGCCACTGAGTTTTAATGTTTAATTTTACCTAATGACTTTTAGATATTGATATCCATTAATTAAAGAATTTCTTCATTTTGGGGATGAAGCCATGTCCATAAAGGTGTATGTTTTATTGTCACATCCATAGTCATTAGTCTTTTCAAACATCAATGGGCAGACATTGTGAACCTAAACACAGTGAACATGTGACTTCTGTCATTTGGCCAAAATTCAAATAGAACATAAATGAGTTTCAAATGACAAGCCACAGTCTCAGTCTCAGAGAACTATAAAAGGTTATCAGCCTGTTGTTTCCAAAATATTATTAATCTCTCATCTAAATTAGTTTATGAATCAATAAAGTATTGGCATACTCTGTAGTTGGTGTATAGATCACACACTTTTATATCCTACAACTCTTTCTTTCCATTAAAGAGCTCTGTTTTTAGAAACTAGTCTCTGTCTGTATCTATCCCTTACTGTAAGTATTTGTCTAATGCTTGGACAGGATACAGGAGGACGTCTCTCCGGAAAGGGAGGAATATTATTTTGGAATGAGTCTTAGTGATAGGCTACACACAGTGTAAATGTTGCACTGTTTAAATGATTTAGCATTTTTGAATTTGACCAATGTTACTAATTAAAACATTGAACATTTAAAAATAAAAACATTAGGCTACTTATCTACCATCTCCCACATACAATTTTAGTTAGTGCAGCAAATCAGTAAAAACAAAAGAAACATACCATTAATGACAAAATATAGCAGCATGAACGTCAGTCTGGCAAGCCTTCTCCATCTCAACAAATGGTTCATTCCTCTAAAGCTCCAGCTGTTCAGTTGTGTGMWCTGTGAAKAACCGGAMAGATGTGAYCTTGTCCTGGTACAGAGGAGAGAATACACTCAACCAGACCAGCAGCCCTCTGTGGTGTATTCATTAAGACGATTCTGTTGCAAAATGTTTCTTAAACAGAAGGAAACAGAAAGGGGAGGGACCTACCTGAATTTATCCAATAGAAACTGCTGTTTTAGTTGCAAATGTTTACACCCCTCGTATCATCACCAGTCTTTCTCTCCCTCTCGGGGTAGAGAGGTACGATTACAACTCCATCTACAGTGGTGTATCTGATTACCCTGTCAGTAATCACATCATCACCGTCAACATCACAACACCCTGAGGAGATGGAGRCTTAGAAGAAGAAGCATGTGTGAGAAATTGGATAATCCATGACTCCCATCATGTCTGAGCTCATTACATTATAATACCCATCCCTCTTGAGATATATAGAGCGGTTAGTAGACTTGTTATGTAGTGATGAACCGGAGTGTAGGTTGTTAAAAAACTCTTAAGGATCCACCCCCTTTTTTCAATTTTCACCTAAAATGACATACCCAAATCTAACTGCCTGTATGTCAGGCCCTGAAGCAAGGATATGCATATTCTTGGTACCATTTGAAAGGAAACACTTTGACATTTTTGGAAATGTAAAAGGAATGTAGGAGAAAATAACACAATAGATCTGGTAAAAGATAATACAAAGAAAAAAACAACCGTTCTTTTGTATTTTTTTATACCATCATCTTTGAAATGCAAGAGAAAGGCCATAATGTATTATTCCAGCCCAGGTGCAATTTCGATTTTGGCMACTAGGTGGCAGCAGTGAAAGTTTTAGACTGATCCAATATTCCATTGCATTTCTGTATCAAGACTGCCAAAATGTGCCTAATTTGTTTAATAATACATTTTCATATTCAAAATTGTGCACTCTCCTCAAACAATAGCATGGTATTATTTCACTGTAATAGCTACTGTAAATTGGTCAGTGCAGTCTAGGAACAGAATTTAGCTTTCTGCCAATATCAGATATGTCTTGTCCTGGGAATGTTCATGTTACAAACTCATGCTAATCGCATTAGCTTATGTTAGCTCACCGTCCGTGAAGGACATCGATTAAGAGCACGCTTCTAGTGGAGAAAAGAGAATTTCACTGTGACTATTTGCAGTTTACATTATTTGCATGGTGATGTCTGTGTGCTATTGTGTGAGGTTATACACTGAGTGTACAAAATATTAGGAAAACCTGCTTTTCCATGACATAGACAGACCAGGTGAATCAGGTGAGCTATGATCCTTGATGTCACGGTCACCGTTAATCCACTTCAATCAGGTAGATGAAGGGGAGGAGACAGGTAATAAGTATTTTTAAGCCTTGAGAACAATTGAAGACTTGGATTGTGTATGTGTTCCTTCAGAGAGTGAATGGGTTAGACAAAAGATTAAGTGCCTTGGAGCCTGAGTGAATGATTTGTAGAAGCATCTTGGGAAGCTATTACAGCTGTGTCTTTCTGGGTAAGCTCTAAGGCTTCTCACAGTATTTTTGCACATGTATTCTTAGTCTTAAGCTCTGTCAAGTAGGTTGTTGATCATTGCTAAACAAACTTTTTCTGTTGACATAGATTTTAGGCCGATTTAAGTGACTGTTATTAGGCCACTCAGGAACATTCAATGTAGTCTTGGTAACCAACTCCGATGTAATATTTGGCCTTTATTTTAGGTTATTGTCCTGCTGAAAGGTGAATTTGTCTCCCAGTCTGTTGGAAGATCA
Organism: Salvelinus sp. IW2-2015; assembly: GCF_002910315.2. NCBI lineage: Eukaryota > Metazoa > Chordata > Actinopteri > Salmoniformes > Salmonidae > Salvelinus > Salvelinus sp. IW2-2015. The sequence continues at coordinate 29,943,976 of NC_036838.1, forward strand.
GACCGAACCGATGTCCTTCAGGATGTTGCCTGTGCTTGCTCTATTCATTTAAATCCTAAACAACTCCAAGTCCTTCCGATGACAAGCATACCCTAATGATGTCGCCACATGCTTGACAAATCTGGGTACTTGCTTACTAGTGATGTGTTGTGTTGGATTTTCCTTCAACATACTTTGTACTCAGGACATAAAGTACATTTCTTTGGCTTATTGAACATTATGCATGTTTTGGAATATTTTTATTCTGTACTGGTTCGTATTTATTGTGGATTAATTACAATGTTGCTGGTCCATCTTCAGTTTTCTCCTATCAAATCCATTAATGGCTCTGTAATGGTTTTAAAGTCACCATTGGCCTCATGGTGAATCCCTGAGCGGATTCCTTCCTTACCGTCAACTGAGTTAAGGCGCCTGTAACTTTGTAGTGACTGGGTGTATTGATAAACAAGGGCACTGCGTTCATCCACCTCTGGCCTGCTCCGTCCCTACCTCTGAGGAAGTACAGTTCCCGTTCAGCCCAGTCAAAACTGTTCGCTGCTCTGGCACCCCAATGGTGGAACAAACTCCCTCACGACGCCAGGTCAGCGGAGTCAATCACCACCTTCCGGAGACACCTGAAACCCCACTCTTTAAGGAATACCTAGGATAGGATAAAGTAATCCTTCTAACCCCCCCCCCTCTTAAAGAGTTAGATGCACTATTGTAAAGTGGTTGTTCCACTGGATTCATAGTTACATGCCCTTTGTAAGTCGTCTCTGGATGAGCGCTGCTAAATGACTTAAATGTAAATGTATGTACACCATCCAAAGTTGTAATTACTCACTCATGCTCAAGGGGAGTGGATATTCAACGGTTTGTTTTGTTATTTTACATATTACTAACATGGGTTTCTTTGCAAGCCATTTGAAAGCCTAAATTCTCTTTGTGTTTGAAATTCACTGCTCGACTGAGGGGACCTTAGGGTACAGAGATGAGGTAGTCATTCAAAAAGCATGTTAAACAATATTATTGCACACAAGTCCATGCAACTTGTTCTGTGACTTGTTAAGCTAAWTATTTTCTCCTGAACATATTTAGGCTTGCCATAACAAAGGGGTTGAATACTTATTGACTCAAGACATTTCAGATTTTCATTTTTAGTTATTTTGTAAAAATGTCCAAAAACATAATTCCTCTTTGACATTATGGGGTATTGTGTGTAGGCCAGTGACACAAAAACTACATGTAATCAATTTTAAATTCAGGCTGTAACACAACAAAATGTGGAAAACGTCAAGGGGTGTGAATACTTTCTGAAGTCCCTGTATATACAGTATATATTGTCCTACAGTTTCATTCAAGTTTTGGTTCTGAAAACACTATGTCATGTATTGTATTTGTTTTTCCCCACACAACTCCACACAAAGACGAGAGGCATGGAGGAAGATACTATCCTGTTATCCCAGCAGCAGCCTTGGTGGTGTTCCCAGACATCTTTGCAGTATTATTCACCATAGGGAGACGCCAACACAGTTCACTTATCCTGTACGTGTCCCTCTCAAAGAGCTGATTCTGTCTAACCCATTCTGTGTGCATTCATTATCTCACTTCATATTCTCCAGAGAATGTTTGGATGATGGATGACCAATCAATCCTTAGAAAAGCAGAGAGCAAAGTTGGTGAGAGAATGTAGTTTGGTTGAAATGGAAAACCAATGGACTTGAAACACAATGCTGCTTGGAAGAGTCTTTGGAATCTCCCTGATTTAAGGCTGGGCTGCAGGTGACTGAACAAAGAGAACATCTTCCTCAGGAATACGTTTGGGAGGAGCAGACAGATTGTGGGAGGGTTGAGGGCCTGTGTGGGGTAACCAGAGATCTGTGTGGGTGTGTTGCATCAGCTAACTCAGCCAGGTGAAACCTAGAAGATTTTTCTTGCTAGTGGTGGGTGGGATAAACAAGCTGTGTGGGGGGTTAAAACGTGCCTTGGCAAAGAGCTCATCAACTGCTTTAACGTTTAAATTAATAATTTACCCTGTCCACAATCAGACATACAGCGCTGAATGTATCGCCAGTATCATATTTGCATATAACTGTACCGGTCTCTGACTCTCTCATTCCCTTCATAAGTTAACCTGGTGTGTGTTGCAATACACTAAAAGTAGCATTGTGTATTATTGTTTAGCTGTAATATGACTTGACATACAGTAGAATTAATTGTTGTAAAGAAAAGTAAATCCAACAATTTGTAATAATATGTCGATATTTTTGCTTTCATAAAGACACTGGGAAAAATATTTATTCAGAAGGTTGTTGTGGTTGATCTCATGTGTTTACATTGAATARGATATCAATGTGTTTTGACACTTGAACAAGTTATTCTGGTGGATCTCTAGATCAGGGTTTCCCAAGCTCGGTCCTAGCCCCCCCCCCCTAGGGGCAGGCTTGTTTTCCCCCCTAACACTACACAGCTGATTCAAATAATCAAAGCTTGATGATGAGTTGGTGATTTGAATCGACTGTGTAGTACTAGGGGGAAAAAACAACTTGCACCCAGGGGGAGGGGGCCCAGGACCGAGTTTGTGAAACCCAGATTGATAATGCCATCACCTGCTGCTTATCTATTGCATCATATTTTCAATCAGCCTATGAAATATGATGCATTAGATAGAAAGGAAAACTGCYTGAAGACCAGGGTATCAGGCCGGGGTATTATGTACATAAAATGAAGGTTACTGAAGGAGTATTAKGTACATTTACAATGGAGGTTACTGAGTGTTAATGTCTGTTAGAGAGAATGGTAAATGGTAGTTCATGTGTCAAGATAAATAAATGCAGTTCAAAAGAAAATGCTATAAAAAGGTGCAGCTGCTACATCTTTTCAATACTGTATTAGAAAGTTGTTACACTTGTTGCCTCTATCAGATCAGAGTAGCATGTCTCTTTCTATGAGCATGGTGTGGTCCTGATAGAAATGTGCTGTATAGAACATACTGTACAGACACCTCTTCTGTACATCACTCTGCAAGGTTCTTTGAATAAGGCCCTGATGTTAGTCTCAAAACAACACCCACAAACGGAGAGAGAGTGGGAGCCTTGTGGTTGCTTTAGCTCAAGTAAAGCCACACAAATACATGTATCAAAATGAACGAGTGACAACGTATATGGATTCCATCAACCCCCACAACTCCCCCATATTGTCTGTGTGTGTGTTAGTACGTCTGTGTGTACTCTTCTCTATTGCCATCTATGTCAGCGTGTGGTTATCGCTTATTTGTTCTCTCTGTTTGGCTGTAGCCTATACGGGTCAGTCGCTTTCATTCTCATTATAGGGGAGATGTGGAACCGCCCTCTATCTCTGCACAGCTTCTCTCCAGCAAGAGATCTGACACCACAAACCATGCTCTCAGTCCCCTGCACCCACATTTAGCAGACACTCTCATAAAGAGTGACCTACAAGTCAGATCTGTGCTAGTAAGCTAGTCAAATTCAATTGTGGACAAAGTACCCAATTGTCATACTTGAGTAAAAGTAAATATACCTTAATAGGAAATGACTCAAGTAAAAGTGAAAGTCACCCAGTAAAAAGTATTTGAGTAAAAGTCTAAAAGTATTTGGGTTTAAATATACTTAAGTATGAAAAGTAAAAGTATAAATCATTTACATTTCCTACACAGATGGCACCATTTTCTTGTTTTTTTAAATTCATGTATAGCCAGGGGCACACTCCAACACTCAGACATCATTCAGAAACAAAACATTTGTGTTTAGTGAGTGTGCCAGATCAGAAGCAGTAAGGATGACCAGGGATGTTTTCTTGATAAGTGTGTGAATTGGACCATTTCTGTTCTGCTAAGCATTGAAAATGTAACAAGTTCTTCTGGGTGTTAGGGAAAATGTATGGAGTAAAAAGTAAATACATTTAATTAGGAATGCAATGAAGTAAAAGTAAAAGTTGTCAAAAATATAAATAGTCAAGTACAGATACCCCCAAAAAACGACTTAAGTAGTACTTTAAAGTATTTTTTTACTTAAATACTTTACACCACTGGTCAAATTAAGGACTCATGTGCCTAACCTTTAACCTAATCTTAGTTTTAACTGAACAGAAAGGGAAATAACTTCTGTTGTTCTGTGGTCAGAGGCAATAGGACGGCTTCCAACTGTGACCAGTTATCATAGTGTCCCTCTGTTAGTTCTCAGGGGAGCATAATCTTCCATAGCTAATTGGTAGAGTATGGCCCTTGCAACCCCAGGATAGTGGGATTGATTCCCGAGACCTCCCGTTCATTAAAAAGTTATGCACACATGACTGTAAGGCACTTTGTACAAAAGTGTCTGCTAAATTACATAAATATTTGACAATGTATACTGAATAGACTTTCTAGCTGCATGCTGACATTTTAACATTATATGGCCTCTCCTCTCACTTTCAGAGGAGAGAGGTAGAGAAAGAGGAAAGAGAGACAGACACAATGAGAGAGAGAGCGAGAGAGAGAGTCAGAGAGAGAAAGTCAGATCGAGAGAGTCAGATAGAGAGCTCCATCAGTAAAACAATTCAGAGGGCAGTAGAAAACGTTGCTATGCGGAGACAATCATGATCATAAAGAACGTATTAACAATGGGAGAACATTACAAAGTGCTTGAATCGTGTGGTAATAATGATTTGCCAGGCTTAGCCGGAACTGGAAAGTGTGGCTACCATGCACAGACAGGAGGGCAAGAGATGTGTTTGAGATGCGTTCAGGTTTTAAACTATCTTCTTTTTGCTGTGAAGTACACCACCACAAGCTCACCAATAGTATCTTAATTGGATTAAATGCTCGTAAAATCATTTTAAGATAAGATATGATGAATGATGTAAATTTCTCTTTATGGAGACGTGTAGTGAGGGTCTCTGTCTCTAAGCTAGACAGGATGTGGTGGGGCTGCAGAGAAGCACAGATTATAGAATACGGGGGCAGGGAGAAATACACCATCTCTGACTGATATCATCAACCACACGGCCAASGTGACGAGCACTAAAAACCTGTTCAAACTAGATTAATTGAAAGTGTTAAAATTTCAGGATTCAGAGTAGGGCTAATGGCAAATAAAGTAGTATTAATTGTATGGAATTTCACATTTTGAGGATATGGTGAGTGCTTTATTTGTCTCTTCCCCACGGTGGAGTCTTAGCAAAGATTACGGACGGCTGCTGTGTGAAACTACACTGTTAAAGTGGAAAGTCTCAAAACAGCATGGTTGTGTAATGAAACCATGAAAAGTAGTGCTCCTAATCAAACATCTAATCTAATCAAGTATTATTGGTAGCACACACATATTTTGCAGATGTTTTGCAGGTGCAGTGAAATGCTTATGTTTCTTGCTCCAACAGGTAGGTAGCATGGAGGTTTGGAGCGTTGGGCCAGTAACCAAAAGGTAAAAATCTGTCGTTCTGCCCTTGAGCAAAGGAATTAACCCTAATTGCTCCAGAGTCGCTGTCAATATTGGCTGATCCCTGGCCCTGACCCCCACTCTCTGAGGGTGTCTCAGGGGGAGTGGGATATGCATAAATATCACATTTCYATTTCATACCTCATACTTGTACAGGTCACCCACTTGTTCATACAGTGTAACATGACTATAATATAATACCCCCTAACTTTAACAATACACACAAATCCCCAAAATAAAAAGAAAGGAATTAAGAAATATCAAAACGAGCAATGTCAGAGACTGGAATATAAATACTGTATATTTAGTATAGTTTTATCTATAAAGGATAACTTTTTTAATGTTTCACAAATTTTATTTGTATGAAATTCACTGAAGAGGACAGTCCTCCCCTTCCTCCTCTGAGGAGCCTCCACTGGGAGGTTGACCTGCAAGAATTTTGCACTTGCAAGTGACTAATAATTCTTCTTCGGGATTTGGTTGGTGGATCGCATCCAACTTTTAGTTGCAAACAGCACCACCGTACTGGTGTGTGAGGCCATTCACCGCCTACCTACTAATTATTAATACTGTTATTTGATACGAAACTACAACATTTGGAAAAAGGTAAAGGAAAATTGCCCTGACAACTATTAGCCCTCTTTAAAAAAAACACCACCCATTCCACTATGTAACCCTATCTCATCCTACTCCAGACCAACGGTCCGAGAGGACATAACACTACCACTCAACACCCCCTGCAGCTGTTCTGCAGTAAATSCTTGCAATCYCAARTACTTCTCTKCCKCTGCCYCCACAACCTCTATTTTCTGTGACTTTCTATCCAYWTCTGCAGTATAATTGACAACCATGGCTATAAATGCTAMAAAKYCCACCTTACTGAAGCTCATGTTCTTCCYATCRCTCTCYCTTGGTCTCTGCCTACTYACAGGAATCYTCTCAGGATCCCTCACCCTGTACMCATCWTCCWCTACCACTCTCTTCACTGCTTTGGCATAATACATTTTGTGTACTTCTCTAACCCTGGCAAACTCAGTCTCCCTTTCTCTCACTGGACACCTCCGATCTCCAGCCCCTTATGCACCTCCACAACTAACACACASAACTTTCTCCACCGGTACCACACATTCCTTCTCATTGACAATCYTGGATGTGKGAATGGGTGCTGTCCTCATTGAACATTCATTTGCCTGTTGGTTTTGAKGTCCGTTCATCATGATCCATTACACGTCATGGCACATCAAGCTTAATRCTAATATCTAAATATACTTKTCTTTCTTCARACATGCATACAACATTAAAAAGAAAGGAGGACCAAGGCACTMTTCATATAATTAGTTATAATGCCCTTATTTGTATGGCATGTTCAATGGAAACAAAGATTACAAACTCTGACGTGGTTTGACTGCATGGCCTTCGTCAGGGAGAACAAAGATACGATAATACAGTGTCCTCTTTTGAATAGCGCTTTCCAATCAATCCTGATTTGCAGAGGGAGTGGTTACAGAACTCATTGGACAACACGTAGTAAGTAATACTATACACATTAAAAATCTAATCAAGGCTAGAAACATCGGAACTCCACTACCCCCCCAAAAAAGTTTGAACATTAAATATGACGGGGCAAAGTGGTAAGAATAGGAGAGCCACCTATTTTATAGTTTGCTAGACCACAGCAAACAAGGAGTCTCAACATGTTGAGGGCAATAATGAAATATGTCCACTAGATGACAGCAAAGGGACGCCTCACGACTACAGTAAAGGTGAGAAATCCTCATCTACATTTAAATCAGTGGAACTTACTGGCCACTAGTTTGTAAATCAAAAAGCTTTCCCTTTTGTTTAGCTGTTTAGGACGTTCCCCTTTTCTAATTGAGTCCGGAACATGATCAATACCCATAGCTTGTAGGGAGGCAGGGTCGCCATGGTGTAAGGACTTGTAGTGCCTTGTCATGGGGTAGTCTTCGTTGCCTACTYGTATGRCRTACTTGTGTTCCACTAAGCGGTCTTGAAGCTGTCTCTTTGTCCATCCAATGTAGAATACCTTGTAAAACTCATTTGTAGATGACATGAGTAGTTTTACAGTTAATTAAACACTTAACTTGATACTCGGTTTTAGAAGTTGTGTCAACAAAGTACTTTTTCTGTGGTTGCACTGGTTGCATTTAAAAGAGCCCATTGGTTTGTGGTCTAGCCAAGTCTTTTGAGAGTCACAAGGAAGGTAGCTGTGGACTAATTTGTAATTTAGGGTAGGAAATCTCTTAAAGCTTATGACTGGTGGCTCTGGGAAGACTTTGCATAGTAGCGTATCACTTTGGATGATGCAAACATTGTGTGAAAGAATCATGAAATCTGTATTTTTTTTATTACTACCCACAATCCTCTAAAAACAAGATAAGAAATGCAAGGTAATTAAAACCAAAGACTTTAATGAGTTCAATCATAAAATGTTCTCTCTCTTTGGTTATATTCCTGAAAAAGTCTTACATTTTGAGCAACACATTAAGATAGACTTATTCTTACATTATTTTGGTAAAATTAAATGAACAAATCATTTAAATTACTTCTATATATATATATTATATTTTGGGGTATTTTGACACTTCATTTAGACAGTTATGAAATGACAGAGGGGAGAAACAGATTGAAGGGCTCGAGCAGGGAATTGAACCCCGATTTTCAGTGGGAAGAGGGGTGAAGTGTCTACATTTACATTTAAGTCATTTAGCAGACGCTCTTATCCAGAGCGACTTACAAATTGGTGCATTCACCTTATGATATCCGTCTAAGCTGGATGCATTACCGCTGTCCACTAGACCACAGGCTCTGCATGACTTGCATACATTTTCATTAAGTATACTTTTGTTATTATTTTATTTCAATTCACCCCAGAATATATTTCTTACAGTGTGGCTATGTGGTTGAGAGGGTAAAATTCCAACACAATGTACCATCTTACTGCCCCTCCTGTTTCCAATCTGTCTAAATTAAGCATAGAAAAAATAAAGATGTAATTCCACAAAAATATTCTCAATAGGCCCTTATTATCAATACATATTTAGGCTATAAACCATTTGCATTTCTAAACCATTGGTTGTATGAGAAACAGATAATTTATGTTTTGATGCTACCTTTTCCATAAACGGAAATCTCAACAAGTGTTTTCACAACACTCTTAAAAACATAAATATTTAGGCTGAGTGTTTCAGAGCACTTAATTGCTGTGAATTAAAACACTTAAATTGGGTTTACATACAAMCACCAGATCTCAACTTATTGCCTGCCCTACTGTACAGCACCCGCTTTCACAGGAAGGCCAAGAAGATCATCAAGGCGCTCGTCACCCGAGCCACGGCAATTTCACCCTGCTACCATCTAGAAGATTGAGACAGTATAGGTGTATCAAAGCTGTGACCGAGAGACCGAAAAACAGCTTCTGTCTCCAGGCCATCAGACTATTACATAGTCACCACTAGCTGGCCTCCACCCTGAACTTAGTCGCTGTTACTAGCCGGCTACCACCCGGTAATCAATCAATCAAATGTATTTATAAAGCCCTTTTTAGATCAACAGATGCCGCAGTGCTATACAGAAACCCAGCCTAAAACCCCAAACAGTAAGCAATGCAGGTGAAGAAGCACGGTGGCTAGGAAATACTTACCAGAAGAAACCTAGAGAGGAAGAAACCTAGAGAGGAACCAGGCTCTGGGGAGTGGCCAATCTTCTTCTGGCTGTGCCTGGTGGAGATTATAAGAGTACATGGCCATTAAGGCCAGATTGTTCTTCAGGATGTTCAAACGTTCATAGAGGGGTCAAATAATTCCAGTAATTGTAGAGGGTGCAACAGGTCAGTACCTCAGGAGCATTCAGAGGTTGAGACAGAAGGTGCGGTAGAGAGAGAGAGAGAGTCAAAAACAGCAGGTCCGGGACGCAGGCAAAACAGTTGAAACTGGAGCAGCAGCACAACCAGGTGGACTGGAGACAGCCAAAGTTCATCAGGCCAGGTAGCCCTGAGGCATGGTCCTATGGCTCAGGTCCTCCGGGAGGGGAGGGAGAGAGTGAGAGAGAATTAGATTGAGCATACTTAAATTCACACAGGACACTGGATAAGACAGGATAATTACACCAGATATAACAGACTGACCCTAGCCTCCCTGCACATAGACTGSTACAGCAGGGGTAGGTCAGGGGACACTGTGGCCCCGTGAGACGATACCCCCGGACAGGGCCAACCAGGCAGGATACAACCCCAGTATTAAATAATCAATACTGTGTTGCACCTTTAACCAATAGCGTAACAAATGAACAACTCTTACAAATAAAGTACAAAGACTTAACTTTTGACTGCTTTAAGACATCCTCTATATCAAACTTCAGCTTGACCGCCCAACCAAAGCGAGCTTTACTTTGGTGTACATTTATATATTATATTATTCCAAAATATAATAAATAATAATAATTGAAATTACCATTATTCCCAGATCCCAGACTGTAGCTTTAAGCTTAAGCAGCTATCATGTAGCACCTGTAGGTCTACCCATCAATTCAAGAAGGAACTTAGTATCATTCCCTGAATATACTGCAGAATTCACCTGAGCTCTGTAGACTGGTCTTCCCTGGCTGTCTGACCCTGCTGGGAATCTTCCCACTTCTAGAAAGCAGGCTATAGAAATAGCTCAAGAGAAAGTCTCTCCAACTCTGCTCTCTTCATACTACATCTARCATATTGCCTAATATCAGGGGCCCAACTTTGTTTTTAGAAGTGGGGGGGACATAAAGTCGGATGAACACTCCAAACAGCCTACCCGACTGCTCGGAGGCATCCGCATGGCCCTAAAACACACCGTCGCCTCATTTTATATCACATGATACAACGGGGGGAGGGGGTAGGCAAAAATGCAATTACAGAATGTGGGGTGTACACTTGATTTGATGTCGCTAACGTTAAGTAACTATTCGTTGTTGAAGACTTTTATAACGCTACCAAGATAGAGAAGCAAGTTACAAATATATAGTTTAATGTTATACATTTTCTAGAAATTAGATATTAAAAAGTTTGTAGTGGGCATTAACTGTTTGGTGTTAGCTAAAGTARTGTTACTGTTTGTAGGTAGTTAAGACACAGAACATGCAAAAAACGAGCTAACGTTAGTCAGCAAGTTAATAGTTGTCATTAGTTTTCTAATCAATACTGGAGACTATTGATAAAATACAATTGAGTGAGGTTATTATTAACTATAGCTAACCCATTACTCTTCACTTAATACACTATATAATTTCACATGGGCAATGTTATGTTCTGTTAAATCCTAGGCGCTACCCAGAACGAAAGGCACCAGTCACAGACAGACTGGACTTTATAAACAAACAAACAAAA
>NC_036838.1:29959720-29962849 GCF_002910315.2 Salvelinus sp. IW2-2015
GTTAACCTGTAAGCAGGCCTCTACCGCTGCAGGTATGGGTCACTCCGGGTCGGAGCAGCCGCCCCATCCCCCACACACAGTGCTGATAGCATAGCTAGCATAGCTTCACAAAGTAGATAGTAGCATCTAAATATCATTAAATCACAACAAGTCCAAGACACCAGATGAAAGATACAGATCTTGTGAATAAAGCCACCATTTTCAGAATTTTTTAATGTTTGTTACAGGAAGACAAAATATGTGAAATCTATTAGCTAAACACGTTAGCAAAATACACCACTATTCTAGACTCCAGCAGTTTCTTACGCCTTCAGGTGCTATCACCAATTCGCTCAACAACTAAGATATTGATAGCCAATAACCTATAAAAAAAACCATCAGATGACAGTCTGATAACGATATTCATGGTATAGGATAGTTTGTTAGAAAAAAGTGCATATTTCAGGTAGAGAATCACAGTTTACAATTGCCACGACCATCACAAATCGACTAGAATTACTAGAAGAGCAACGTGTATGACCAATTTACTCATCATAAAACATTCATAAAAAATAGACAAAGCATGCGCAATGGAAAGACCCAGTTTCTTGTGATTTCAGACCATATTTCAGATTTTCTAAGCGTTTTTCAGCGAAAACACAATAAATCGATAAGTTAGCATACCACATGTGCAAAACGTTACCAGAGCATCGATTCCAGCCAAAGAGCGCTATAACGTAATCAACCGCCAAAATATATTAATTTTTTCAACTAACCTTCTCAGAATCTTTCCGATGACCACTCCTGTACATCATTACAACATACTATACCAGTTTGTTCGAAGAAGGTGCATATGTATATGCCATACAAAACCGTGGTTACACAATATAAAATACGTAGGAAGAGCCAAGCCTCAATATGGTCTGACGTATCTATTTACAGAGTGATCCTAGTCTTTAAGTTTGAATAAGTAGCGATCCCACATTCTATGGCTCCATACATAATAACCTTTATGAAGACTAAAACTGTTCAAGTTCAAATTAAAAGATGCAAAATAACTACAACAAGTTCTGGGAAGTGTTTCAGTTGTGGTTTGGTAAAAGTAACTCTGATTGTATAAAAKAAGGAATGTTATGTTCTGTTAATTACTGATGTCYCCTTTAAGAATGGAGCATCCTTGGTCATGCGCAGTGTTGTTCTATGTTTATTCTGGTACTCACTCAGTTCAGTAAATGTGAAGCTYMAGTTCCATTTCTTGTATTCAGAGTCTTTCTTATTACAYAAATAAGTAATAAGAGCTAAGACACTACAGGCAAGAAGAGAGAAATAGTTGCTAGTTCGATATCTACAGTATATTATGTATTTCTCAGCAAACTGGCAATTAGCTTGCTAACGTTAGCTAGCTACTGTAGAGCAATAAATCTGATTCTGCATGTGCCAGAAAAATAGCAAACAGTAGCTAGCTAGTTTAGCTTCCTAATCATTCAGGTCYGCACATCTGAGAAAGCACAGGACTTATTTGTTTACTCGAGAAGCTAGAAACAGCTAGAACATGGATGAGCACAGATGAACAGCATTTGCATGAATTAATGTACTCTACGGTACTGCATTGTTACACCTCAAAAGAGCTAGAACCAGGTGTTGGAATCAAAATTATCGTTTTGTTTTKAACAGACGATCATAGGAATTAGTTTCTAAGTGACAGTGAGGACAAAGCAGGGTTCCTCCAACTCACTGGCCAAATTTGCCCCATGGGTGGTTTGGTTTGGACCCCCAAGTTTTCTGAGCCAGAAAACACCAGGAAATCAGCTCCAAGTGATTTTTAATTAAGAAATCTGTTCAAGTATTCCCAAGCGTAATAGAGGTACCTGATCGTCTACAAATGTAAGCAAGCTTTGAATTATTATATTTTAGTCAAGTATTATATMTGTTCGGGCTTCTTACGGTCAATTTGCAGTCTAAAAAATTATTTGTAATTATATTTCGGCCTCCCATCCGCTCAAGAAAAAAATCGKCAATCAGCTGAATCTAGTTGATGATCCCTCAAATCAAATCAAATCACATTTTATTTSTCACATGCGCCAAATACAACAGGTGTAKACCATACAGTGAATTGAGGTAATATRTACATGTAGGTAGCGCTAAAGTGACTATGCATAGATAATAAAAAGAGTAGCAGAAGCGTAAAATAGGGGATTGGGTAGCCCTTCTATTWGCTGTTCAGGAGTATTATGGCTTGGGGGTAGAAGCTGTTAAGAAGTCTTTTTGACCTAGACTTGGCGCACCGGTACTGCTTGCCGTGCGGCAGCAGAGAGAACAGTCTATGACTAGGGTGGCTGGAKTCTTTGACAATTWTTATGGCCTTCCTCTGACACCACCTGGTATAGAGGTCCTGGATGGCAGGAAGCTTGGCCCCAGTGATGTACTGGGCCGTACGCACTACCCTCTGTAGTGCCTTGCGGTTGGAGGCCAAGCAGTTGACATACCAGGCAGTGATGCAACCAGTCAGGAGCTATTATGGTGCGCTGTAGATCCTTTTGAGGATCGAGGACGTGCCAAATTTTTCATCTCCTAGAGGGATAGGCTTTGTCTTGCACTCTTCACGCTCTGTCTTCAATGTGTTTGGACATTTCATTTTACAATTTAAGTCATTTAGCAGAACGCTCTTATCCAGAGCGACGTACAATGGTGCATTCACCTTATGATATCCAGATGGAACAACACTTTACAATAGTGCAATCTAAACTCTATTGATTTAGGCGAGGGCGGAGTTAGAAGGATTTACTTATCCTTACCTAGTATTCCTTAAAGAGATCGGTTTCAGGTGTCTCCGGAAGGTAGCGTGAAATTGACTCCGCGACCTGGCGGTCGTGAGGGAGTTTGTTCCCCATTGGGTCCAGAGCAGCGAACGTTTTGATGGGCTGAGCGGAGACATGTACTTCTCCATGTAACCAGTGTTAGTTTAGTTAGGGATCTCGATGACACCAAGGAACTTGAAGCTTCAAACCTGCTCCACTACAGCCAGTTGATGAAGAATGGGCGGCGTGCCTTTTCCTTAGTCCAAATCATCTCCTTTTGGTCTTGATCACGTTGAAGAGAAAGGTTGTTGTCCTTCGCGCACACACACCGGCTAGTCTCTGACTCCTCCCT
>NC_036838.1:29964203-29966463 GCF_002910315.2 Salvelinus sp. IW2-2015
TTATACTTGCATGATTTATTGTTTCGTACGATGAATGCGGTACTTCAGGCATTTGGGAAATTTCTGCCCAGGATGACGAGACCTTGTGGAGGTCTACAATTCTTTTTTTCTGAGGTCTTTGGCTGATTTTTTTGATTTTCCCATGATGTCAAGCAAAGAGGCGAAATACATCCACAGGTACACCTCCAATTGACTTAAATTATGTAAGTTAGCCTATCAGAAGCTCCTAAAGCCATGACATCATTTTTTGGAATTTTTCAAGCTGTTTAAAGGGACAGTCAACTTAGTGTATGTAAACTTCTGACCCACTGGAATTGTGATACAGTGAAGTAATCAGTCTGTAAACAATTGTTGGAAAAATTACTTGTGTCATGCACAAAGTAGATGTCCTAACCGACTTGCTATAGTTTGTTAACAAGAAATTTGTGGAGTGGTTGAAAAACAAGTTTTAATGACTCCAACCTAAGTGTATGTAAACTTCCACCTTCAACTGTAGAAGCTGTTTTTCTGTCCTTCGTTCACAGCTTTGAAGCACCTATACTGTCTCAATCTTCTAGATGGAGCAAGGTGAACATGCCTTGGCTCGGGTGACTGAGGTACTTGATATAATCGTCTCGACCTTCCTGTGAAAGCGGATGCTGTACAGTAGGGCAGGCAGTAAACTGAGATCTGGTGTTTGCATGTAAACCCAACGTAAGTGTTTTAATACACAGAAATTAAGTGTTAAACCTACACATTGGAATTGTTAAGAGAGTGTTGTGAAAATACTTTTTGGGGGTTTCAGTGCAGGTAAAAGGCAGCATCAAAACACAATAACTCTGTTTCTCAAACAATCAATGGTTTAGAAATGCAAATGGTTAAAGCGTAAATATTTATTGATTTTAAGGGCCTATTGAGAATATTTTTTGGCGGAATTCCACCTGTATTTTTTCTATGCTTTATTAAGACAGATTGGAAACATGAGGGGCAGTAAGATGGTACATTTCATTGGAATTTTACCCTCTCAACCACATAGCTACACTGTAAGAATATATTCTGGGGTGAATTGAAATTTACAAAAAGAAAATATATATATATATATATATATACAGTGCATTCGGAAAGTATTGAGACCCATGCCCTTCTTCCACATTTTGTTACGTTACAGCCTACACATAATACCCCATAATGACAACGCAAAACANGAACAGGGAGTACAGGAGGGAACTGAGTACGCACCCCTGAGGGGTCCCCTGGGATGGCTCAGCGTGGCGGATGTGTTGTTACCTACCCTTACCACCTGGGGGCGGCCCGTCAGGAAGTCCAGGATCCAGTTGCAGAGGGAGATGTTTAGTCCCAGGGTCCTTAGCTTAGTAATGAGCTTTGAGGGCACTATGGGGTTGAACGCTGAGCTGTAGTTTCCCACCACCACTTTAGTATCAGTATTATGTGTAGGCAATTAAGTTTCTCTCTCTCTCTCTCTTCTCTCGCTCTCTCTGGTGTATCTGTGTGTGCGTGTAAGACTTCCCATCACCAGCCGAGGGCAGTCTAGTGACACTTACTTGCCACAGTCTTTGGATCTCTTCCTGTGCTTCCTCCAACTGGGATGGATGCTGACTCTGGAACTGCTGAGAAGGAGCAGGGAAAGGAGTGGTTCTTGAGTTACCAAATCCACAGGAACAAACATTTTACCATTACTGTAAATAAAGTGCTACCCAATTACAGATCTGTAACCATAGAAGTAATAATTGATTTCCTCACCTCTCATTAAATGCATCTTACTGAGTCTAAAAACAAGACGACAGGTGTTTTGAGTCTCATCAGGTTAATTCATATTCATTAGCGCACACCACAGCAAAACGTTTGGCAACGGAAAATTAAAATAAGCTTTTCTTATTCGATATGGTCAGGGTAGTCYCTTCCCGTATACGCCTGTTACTTCCGTCTCGTTCCCAGTGAATACAACCCAGTTTTTAAGAGAATGTGCCTGGGTGAAAGTGCTGTTCATATTTTGAATGACTTAGATAGCATTACATGTCAGACGATATTAGGCTGTATTTTCTGCAATCACACGTCTGATGCTCCACAAACGTCAGCTCCACGTACTGCCCTGTCTTCTCAGTCAGATTTTTCCTCATCAACTGACACACACACAAACACACAGAGGAAAACACAAACACATGCATTGAGGTGAGGTGAAGAAGACAGCTCTTTCTGTGCATGCACTCAAAGGTGTGGACCGGCATTGGATGTTTTACAGGGACATACACTAGCGGTCAAA
>NC_036838.1:29968410-29972330 GCF_002910315.2 Salvelinus sp. IW2-2015
ATTTTTTGGTACCTTTCCCCAGATCTAGTAACCGAAAGGTTGCAAGTTCGAATCCCGAGCTGACAAGGTACAAATCTGTCGTTCTGCCCCTGAACAAGGCTGTTAACCCACTGTTCCTAGGCCGTCATTGAAAATAAGAATTTGTTCTTAACTGACTTGCCTAGTTAAATAAAGGTAAAATAAATTTAAAAATTCTGCAGCATTGAAGGTCCCCAAGAACACAGTGGCCTCCATCATTCTTAAATGGAAGAAGTTTAGAACCACCAATACTCTTCCTAGAGCTGGCCTCTCGGCCAAACTGAGCAATTGGGGGAGAAAGGCCTTGATCACTCTGACAGAGCTCCAGAGTTCCTCTGTGGAGATGGGAGAACCTTCCAGAAGGACAACCATCTCTGCAGCACTCCACCAATCAGGCATTTATGGTAGAGTGGCGAAACGGAAGCCACTCCTCAGTAAAAGGCACATGACAGCCCGCTTGGAGTTTGCCAAAAAGCAGCTAAAAGACTCTCAGACCATAAGAAACAAGATTATCTGGTGTGATGAAACCAAGATTGAACTCTTTGGCCTGAATTATGGAAATTGGATGTTCAGTAAATTGTTATGGGTAGTGCAWGTGTATTGCCTAAAGTGAAAACAGTGTAACGTACTGGATTTTACAGTACTGTAGCCTACTACATTCAAAGGGCAATTTTGAAACATGTATCATTTTTTGTGCTATTGGATTAATTGATTGTTAAAATAACTAAACACAATATCTGCCAATTAATTTCCAGCAATATTGCCATTGTACAATCTGAACCGCTGTGGAATATCTTTTCCATAACAAAAAATATTGTATTTTCCTGTTTGAAGCTGTTGTACAAAACCAAAAGTAAAATACACAAAAGCAAAACTCAAGCATAGAAATAGTGCACATAGAACATATCTTCCGCTTCTTAGACTTGCTTTCAATAAGAATGACAGATCTACATATTTCAGCTAAATAAATGATCCATCATAATAAATGAAACAAGCTAATTAAGAGCTTGTTAAGAGCTAATTAAGAGCTAATTTAGAGCTAATTAAGAGCTAAAGACGATAAGAAGAGTTAAAAAACACTCAAGATCAAATGGCAAATCAAGATCTACCAAAAAAAAAGTTAATCTATGGACCTTTTGTTATTAAATCTTATGGACCTAAAGTAACCTAACAGCCAATGCTGCTAAGGAGTAGGTAGCTTTCTCTCAAACGACCTGCTATTTTATTGTACACAGCTGCTATCACTGGCAAGACTAAACAAAGACCAAGCTGTAAAATATACTAGGGAGCGGACCTAATTTAAACAACATACTATCATTACTGAATAAGAAGTGTTGCCTAGGCAAGTAGCATAGCAAAACACCAAGGGGCCCAGCATTCCCCCCCATTCTGAAATTGGCATTTTTGTTCCCCCCCCCCCAGTTTAAATCATTGGAATTGCTGACTCACAAAAGAAGAGGCAATGTCTAGACGTTAGCAGGCCATTACCGGACGCCTCGATGGCGTAGGGCTGTTGTGAGCGTTTATCCCACAGAGAATAAAAAATTATGGCCTCCCAACTTCCAAAAAACCACTCAAGTTGCGCCCTCAGTATTTAAAAATATAAGTTTCCATTTGTTTAACTTTAAGACTACATTTGGAAATTGCGCAAAAGGCAGACTGAAAAGAAACTAAGATATATCCGAATCCTGCTACTTATGACTCAATGCATGATGTATTAAAGACTTGCTGCCATATCAATGGATGTCATCGATGCAGCTGCCTGGTCTCACCTATTTCGACAGCGTCTGTCCGAATGATTTGGACCTACAAAGAAAAGCCTAAAGGTTATAACACTCAGTGCATACATTCCAGGGATTTTCTCCCATTAAGACAACTTGCTTTTAAAGGTTGTCCAGGGTGAACATATTATTTTCTTACTTTCATTTTAGTTAAAAGTGTCCTCTTTATGAGTTATCTGATGTTGGCTTCCAGTTGACTTCCAGTTTGTTCCTTCATGCAAGTGTCAACATCCTCACGCTGGGCAGCCATGCGATGTAACTGAGAGTATCATTAAACTGATGCCATTCAAGGTTGTCTGTACGCAACTCCATTGTCGTTACACCTTCTTCGCTCCTCCTAAACACGGAAAGAGGTAGTGTAGGGACGGAGGGAAGAATGAGAAGGTACATGGAGAAAAAGGACAGGGAAGAGCGGCAGGGTAGGAAAGCACAACAAAAAAAAAAAAATATGTTCTTCATTAGTAGATACGTCGTTCGCTTAGAGGAAGAGAACTCAGCGAGACAACCGTCTGACTGGGTCCCTGTCTACCTCATTGTTCTGCAGGCTGGTAACTCAACTGCTCAATCACAACACACTTAGAGGTTTTCCCTAAACTAGTGGCAGTAAACGAACAAAGCCCTAATCTTGAAAAGTCCAACTGACTTTTTGCACACACTCTGAAGAAGAACAATTGAAGATCAAAGCATTTATCTTAATACCATAATTGCTGAGTGGCTTCATCATTGTGCAACCCAAACCATATTAATATGGCAAAAATCTGTGGCAGACTCGGCATAACTGCTTGCAATTGACCTCCTGGTATGACTTCCATGACTCGGTATCAACCCGGGGGTCTGTGCAACTCCCATAGATCTTAAAAAATAGTCTGCCTTTGGATAATAATGACAGGTATTATTCAGAACTTTCCATGGCCTACAGGTAGAAGATGCGGGCATCACGCTAAAACTTACTACTTAGCCATGAGGCATGAACTGAAAAAAAGAGTGGCGGGGGGTGGGGCGCGTTTATTGTCTATCACCACCTGGTAGCGATTATTACTAACCTGGGTTATCGTGTTTGTTCTATGTAAGTAATCGTTTAGCAGTACTCAAGCGGTCAACTGCCACTCATTAGTAACAAGGCTAAATGAAGTATCTATAGAAGAAAGACACACGCATAGAATGTAGTCAATGTCGAATTAAAGTATGAGAGCAGTGCTGGGTGTGACAACTGTACAGAGACATTACAGACGCTCACCCCCAGGACAGTTTCTGCTAAACCTCTCAGACAATTACGAAGTTAGTGATTGGCGTACCTGTCTGCGTGCTGGCGGTCTTTTTGGCATCGCATAAGAAGCCAATCATTTAAAGTATTGATTTACAGAGTGTGTGTGTGAGTGCCTTCTGCTTTTCAAACATTTAAGAGAAGTGTATCAGAAGTCTGACATGATACTAATACGTCTGACCAAAGCAGAGCGAAGTTGTGCCATTTTATTTACCTGCCATCCTTTTTGTTCAAGTAAACAGTTCCTACCTCATTTCTCCAAAAAGACTATTCTGTGATACCATCAAAAAAGGCTAGATATTATGACATGTATTTATGACTGACTCTCATGAATCCTCTAAAAGATTGCTCAAATAGCCGCCTTTGCACGTTCATTCCCCTCCTTCTGAGTAGATACATTCGATTGAAGTTGCCAGATCCAAGAGCCACACACAGAGCACCAACACGGCACAAACAGCGATATCTGCAATCTAAAAGCGATACCCCGACGTCATCTCCACTGTCTTGCTAAAAGTGAAAAAACATCAACGACAACAAATGTACATTAGTGTGAATAAATATCGCAACGGCCTTTTGGCAAAGACTCTACCAATCAATAATAGTGTTCACCCGTTAGAATTGTTCTGCGTAGTTCGGCTTTTTCTGGACTGCTTCTATATTGAGTGTATAGAATCTCGATACTACTTACCTGTCTCCTAGAGAATCATGACCACGCTTCACTGCAACACTTTGGGACGGATAGAACTGTCTCCCTTTGCTGACAGGGTTAAGCAGTCCACACAGCTGTACGAGTGGCAGTAGTAGTTTTTTCCCATCTACCTCCAAACGAGGAGAAGAGAGATCAGTGTACGATCAGG
>NC_036838.1:29980619-30094562 GCF_002910315.2 Salvelinus sp. IW2-2015
AAGAGAGAGATGCTCCGGGCTGAGGGCAGCGTCTGGTGGGGCAGCTCTGACTGGAGGCAGCTCAATGACTGGGAGGGCGCTCATGACTGGAGGGCGGCTCATGACTGGAAGGCGGCTCATGACTGGAGGGCGGCTCATGACTGAAGGCGGCTCATGACTGGAAGGCGGCTCATGACTGAAGGGCGGCTGATGAAGGGCGCTCATGATGAGGGCGGCTCATGACTGGAGGGCGGCTCATGACTGGAGGGCGGCTCATGACTGGCGGGCGGCTCATGACTGGCGGCGGCTCATGACTGGCGGGCGGCTCATGACTGGCGGGCGGCTCATGACTGGCGGCGGGCTTGACTGGGGCGGCTCTGCCAGCTCCTGACTGGCTGGCGGCTCTGGCAGCTCTGACTCACGGCTCTAGCGGCTCCTGACTGACGGGCGGCTCTAATGGCTCGGACAGACGGTCGGCTCTGACGGCTCGGACAGATGGATGGCTCAGATGGCGCTGGGCAGGCAGGCAGCTCAGACGGCGCTGGGCAGACGGGCAGCGCAGGCGGCGCTGGGCAGACGGCCGACTCTGACTCTGCTGAGGCGCACAGTAGGCCTGGTGCGTGGTGCCGGAACTGGAGGTACTGGGCTGGAGACACGCACCACAGGGAGAGTGCGTGGAGGAGGACAGGGCTCTGGAGACGCACTGGACGCCTGGTGCGTGGTGTAGGCACTGGTGTACTGGACTGGGGCGGGGAGTGTACTGGCTCCCTTGAGCACCCAGCCTGCCCAACCTTACCTGGTTGAATGCTCCCCGTAGCCCGACCAGTGCGGGCAGGTGGAATAACCCGCACTGGGCTGTGTTGGCGAACCGGGGACACCATACGTAAGGCTGGTGCCATGTACACCGGCCCGAGGAGACGCACTGGAGACCAGATGTGTTGAGCCGGCTTCATGGCACCTGGCTCGATGCCCACTCTAGCCCGGCCGATACGGTCGTGGAGCTGGAATGTACCGCACCGGGCTAAGCACACGTACAGGAGACACCGTACGCTTTTCCGCATAACACGGTGTCTGCCCGTACTCCCGCTCTCCACGGTAAGCACAGGAAGTGGGCGCAGGTTTCCTACCTGACTTCGCCACACTTCTCTTTATCCCCCCTAAGAAATTTTTGGGGTTTCTTCTCGGGCTTCCTGGCCAGCCGTGTTCCCTCATAACACCGGTTCCCCTTCTCAGCTGCTTTCGCTCTCCTAGCTGCCTCCACCTGTTCCCATGGAAGGCGATCCTTACCAGCCAGGATCTCCTCCCATGTGTAGCAACCCTTTCCGTCCAACACGTCCTCCCAAGTCCATTTCTCCTGGTCCCGCTGCTGCTGCTGCTGCCGCTGCTGCCCATTGCTACGCTGCTTGGTCCGAGTTTGGTGGGTRGTTCTGTAACGGCAGCCTTCCATTTGGTGGGTGGTTCTGTAACAGGGATCGGACCAAGATGCAGCGGAGCTCGTGTTCAACATGATTTTAATAAACAAGACAAAACTGTGAACACTTACAAAATAACAAAATAACAAACGTTGCTTACCGATACAGCCCTATCTGGTGCAGAGCAAACACAGAGACAGGAAACAACCACCCACAAACCCCAACACAAAACAAGCCACCTATATATGATTCCCAATCAGAGACAACACAAAACATCTGCCTCTGATTGAGAACCATATTAGGCCAAACATAGAAACGGACAAACAAGACACACAACATAGAATGCCCACCCAGCTCACGTCCTGACCAACACTAAAACAAGCAAAACACATAAGAACTATGGTCAGAACGTGACAAAATGTGTACACCTGAACTTATTTAGGCTTGCAATAACAAAGGGGTTTGAATACGTGTTGACTCAAGACATTTCGTCTTTTCATTTTTAATTAATTAGTCAAATTTAATGGGGTATTGTGTGTAGGCCAGTGACCAAAAATCTCAATGGAATCAATTTAAATTCAGGCTGTACCACAACCAAAATGTGGAAAAAGTCAAGGRGTGTGAATACTTTCTGAAGGCACTGTATATACTCTATCCAATGACTATGTTTTATACTTATGGATGAGTAAGAGATAAAAAAGAGTTAGTTAAGAGAAGAATTCAGAGAACTGGATATAACACTGACTTGCTAGAACGCCCTTAACCTAACCTTAAACTAACCACTCACAAGCATACCTCAACTTAACCTGTTGCACATGCATGTACATATTAGTCGTTTTGCGATTCTGAGAATATAAGTGTTTCTACGGCGACCGGACAATGTGAACTTTTCTTGTGAGAAAAAGTTTATATCAATAAAATGACTGAGATACACAGAGATGAGATGATTAACGATGGAATCTGTTGTAGGGGAAACGGCGCCACTGTCCGCCGCACGGCTGTTGTTATTGTTTTTGTTTTGTTGACAAAGAGGGAGTGAAGAGAGACACCCCAAAAAATTACATATTCTATTGCGTGTTTAATGACAGTTTTTGTTAAACTTGTTTGCAGTAACTACTTTGTTGTTCTAAAATCGCAAAGGAACGTGGCAGTTTCACCATTAAGGATTCCATCTTTAAACATGGAATGGTAGTTTCATGAACATGGATCATGAATTCAGTCAGAAACTCAATGGTATTTCTTCCCACTAGAAGATAGGAAGAAACTGTATTTTTTCAATAAACATCTATCTCTTCAACACACACACATGCTCGCAAACACACAAAATTGAGGGACAAACAATTGATTCAAAATCATATTTTCCCTAACGCCTAACCCTAAACCTAATCCTTACTCCTGACCTTAACCTAATTCTAAAACTAATCCTAATTCTAACCCTAAACCTAACCCCTACGCCTAAAGCAGCCTTGGTTCACTATTCTTGTGAGGACTTCTGGTACTCACAAGTGTAGGAAAACGTGTTCACACACACACAACACACACACACAGATAGAACGCTTGGTCACTTGCATACTGTATACTGGCACATGTGCGATAAAGGTCTCCCCATTTCCTTCCCTGCAATGCTTTTTTTATGTTATCATTCCCAACCACTGCGTTGTGGAATGAGGCAGTGCTCCACACTGCTGCTGACCAAGATTAACACTTATCTCAGACCACCGCCAGACTGACAGCTTCTGCACTAAATGAATTAGACAGGGAACAGGGAAGCCATCAAATTCCAAACTTGAGGCGCAGGATAGGCCTACACCTAGGCTTGGCAATATTGTATCTTACATATCTTATTTTAGAGACTGATCTCAGGGACCACAGGTTGTGTGGGGCATGATTTTGCTGACAGGAACATAATAGTTTACAGGAAAGTCCAACATGATTGAAACTGCTACAGAGGAAATTCCGAAGGTGGAAGTTGTTGACATATGAGTTGTGAAAAAGAGGATAACACAGGGGAAATCCAACTTTCAACATAGTCATGTAACAAATGACTGATAACATGGGTGAGGACATTAACATTTATTTTGAAGACAAATGTCTCCCGATACTGGCTATATTAACCTGGCCGATAATTGTGTACTTTCTCTGGGTCTGTGTATCGAAATGTCTTAGAGAACACATTCTATATTTCATCTGAGATCTTTTCTCCTGAAAGCCGTTGATTGTTCATTCCACGGCTGTGTTCCAAGTGGCACCCTTTTCCCTTTATATTGCACTGCGTTAGAACGGGACCATAGGACTGTGGTCAAAAGCAGTGCACTGTGTAGGGAATAGGGGGCACACTCTGGGCACTCTGTATCGACACTTTAGCTTAATCACCAAAAGTTATGGAGAGGGTCATTGTGTTATCGTGTTACTGCAAGTCATGGGGATGGTGGGACGGTGGGAGCTACAACAGAGCTTTGTATATAAACATTATGTCACGTTGGTCCCGTGTGGCTCAGTTGGTAGAGCATTGCATTTGCAACGCCAGGGTTGTGGGTTCGATTCCCACAGGATGAATATGTATGTACTCGATACTGTAAGTCAAAGCGTCTGCTAAAATGTGTATATAATGTTGTTATTAGGCCTTGACATATACAGTTGTTGTTAAGTCGCTTTATGGTTTTTCCAAACCTCTGCTCGAAGTACGTGCTTTTTTTGTGTGCAACTTAAGCGGAAATGTTCATAAAAAATATATCTTATAAAAATATGCTGAAGATTTGGCCTCCACAGTTTCATCCCGCTTTGGGAAAGTGCAATCATTGTAAAAAGTTAAATAGGACTGAGTTGTGCATTTCACCGGTGAGAGCCAATGTTCTTACACTTTGAACAACTTCAAAACAATTATTATTATTATATTAGCTCCAGGTTAGATTCACAGTGTTCGACTCTGCCAAGGTTCAAATTATTTCTAGTAAATTGTTGGTCACCCGGGTGGTTTCAAACATACAGTATGGAATGTGTAAAGTTGCTTACAAATTTTGCCTGATATATTAGTGCGATGTATACAAACAGAAACAAATTTGCTAACACTTTATTTTAAGGTTCACATATTAGCCACTAATTTGTAGTTTATAAGTGTGTATTTAAGTATATTTTACTGTCTTTTTTATGTCTTATTACTGTATATTAGGCCTTACTAATTGTTTTATTTTTCAAACATAAGTCATGTATAACTTAATAACATCTGTTATTTGTTGTGTAGCTTGCTCATTATTAACTATGAATACAGTTTTTTTATAGCTAATAGTTAGGTTATTACGGATTGGTCAGTAATACATGACTTAAAATGTTTAAATAACAAATCATCTTAAGACCTACTATAACGCTAATAAGACATAATAAAGTCCTTATAACCTACTTATATACATACTTATGAACTACAAATTAGTGGCTACCTAGCAAACAGAGGACATTCCTTAGGACATTCGGTGACATGCCCATTTGGTCCCTTAAGGGTTTCTGAGGAATGTTATCCCTCTGACGTTCTGTGAACGTTGCGTTAGGACATCACTGAGGACCATGTCAGGACCTTTTCAGGACGTTCTCAGGACTTTTACTAGTCCTTAGCACGTCGTCTGATGGTCCCAATGGAACGTCCTCTGGGGGAAGTTGTGTCATGGTCCCCTGAAGGTCACCTGAATGTTCTTGGGACATTGTGTCATGGTCCCCTAGAGGTTTAGTCTAGTTCCCGGTTTGTCCCAGTGATGTCCACGAGGACATTTTTAGAACGTTCTCAGGACGTTGTGTCATGGTCCCCTGAACGTTCTTGGGATGTTCTGTCATTGTCCACTGGAGATGTTCACGTGATGGTCCCAGGTGTCCCAAAACATTATAAGTAAAGTAAATCAATGGTATGGGGGTTTTAATAAATAATTACTGTATGAATAAACATGTACAATGTAATCATGCACGTCAAACACTATTTAAAAGCACTGTTAGTGTGGTGTCCCTAGCATTGCCAATAGACAAAGAGCTGTGACTGGATTAGGCCTTGATGGGCTTGGTAACAGTAATAAAGGGTGATGTGTAATGAAACTACATGTGTACGTGCCCTGGGTAGAACTTTAAGTTTTTTGGGGGGGCCATCAGGTGACTAACCGGGAAGTAGACAAGAACCTCCAGTGAACCATAACACAATGTCTAAAGAAGGTTCAGGGGGCATTCAGGGGTCGGTGACCTAATGTCCTAAAAACATCCCCGGGACCAACAGGGAACTGGACAAAACCTCCAGGGGACCATGATACAACGTCCTGACTACTTCAGGCATCCAAACGACTCATTTTTGTTTGCAGGGTATAGCCTTATCATGGGGATAATATATTTATGGTCATGTCATGTCATGTCTCAATGTCTCATAACTTTTATTGCTGCCAAGCCAACCGGTTGTGGTCGTGTTAGCTTATGACACCATCATATAGGCCAAGATTCCCCAAAAAGGCTGTATAAGCTAATAGGAAGAGATGAAAAGGGGCACTCCTCGGGTGAGTGTGCTTGAGGAGCTATGAAATTAATTTTATTCATTTTTTTCCCCTTCCTCATTTACTCAAAGTTTCTTAGCCAGCCTCGTCAGCTCAGATATGTGTCCCACCATTACGGGGCTAATCCAGCCATGACGGCATTCAATTTCCAGGAAATATGCAGCGGGGGGAGTTTGCAGCCGTCTGAATCTCAATGCTCATGTCGGAATTCCGTTGAAGCGAGCTCCCGCCTGCTCTCCAAGGGACCCCGGCCCTGTCTCTCTGGGAGGAAGTCATTGGGATTAAAAGTTTGATTGGACAAGAGAACTGTAGGGAGTGATGCTTCCTGCTTTCAGGTTCAATATTCATTTTCCTCACATTAATATGGAGACATTGCCTATAGCTGGGTGTGAACAGAATGTGAATGATATGAGGAGAGGAGAAATATTCTGCCAAGTTTGACAATGGAGGAAAGGCATGGGGGGTCTCTTTCTATTAGCCTATGGCGACTTCTCCCAGTCGTTGTCCTATAAACTGGGTTTAACAGCTGCTGAGGATTATTATAGATGCTATTTCATTTAACAATTTGTTTTACATTAACCTCTTAACTGGACTTCACAGGATACCATTCAATATAGAGAGCACTAAAGAAGTCCAAGGGAAAATGTACAGCACATTTGCAAAAAAAAAAGCCTTTTTCTTTCACACATACGCCTCTCCAAAACTCTCCACCCTTTAATTTTTAATTGCCAAGAAGAACACACTGCCAAAATTAAGGCAAATGTTAATTTACCATCTGGATATGATCGTTTCCACTTCAGAATCAACATGTAATAATTATGTGGGTGCATTTATCCTATTTCACACATGTATAAGTGTGTATTATACACATGGGTGAATTGGAAATGTGTTAGTTCTCATTTCTAAAATTATAATTAGATAACATTTCCTTCTCCATTGTATATGCATCCCAGAAGTAGGAATAAAGCATGAAATGGATAGCTGTTTCCAACTGTCCACATATATTGAGTTCTCGTACAGAAAAATGTTCTGTACTTTGGTTAAGCAAAGGTTATAAGACACTTGCTTTACATTGTAGCCTCGACCCTAATTTATGTGCTCTCTGTCATCTGGAACAGCATGGCAAATGGTCCAGGAACACAAGGAAAGCACAAAGGACAATGCCCAAAGACTAGTCACCCATTCCCCCTCTGAGGGGCCAAAATGTATCTCTGTTACCGTATCCAGAGGACTGTGACAGAGTAATGCCATAGTATCCATGTTTGGTATCTATATGAAACTTGTTCACTGAGGATAACTCTGATGGTACCTATATGGATGTATTATCTTTGTGGTAGGGTGAACTCTGAATTACTCCATTGTGCAAAGGAATATTGTCTTCTCAGGAATTCGGTCTAATTACATTGGTCTCATCCCCCCACACAAGCATTTAAATGCTGTGAGCCCTTGTGGAGATTGGTCCTGGGAGTGTTTAGGTTACTGGAAACTTGGTATCGTTTGATTGGTCAATGGTAGTTGGTTTTGGGTTGAAAGGTTACACATGCAGATGTTATAAATATTATTTAATGCATTTGTTCGTGCTTGTATCCTCTATCCAGTCCATGAAGGAAGGTTGTATGATCAATTCTAATTTCCTATGCTTCTAGGCCTCTGGCATAGTCAGCATCTCTTTGCTCATTGTTTGTCTTCTAAGTTAATGTTAGGATCTATATGCCTAGAAACATGCTTGGTAAAACTTGTTAATGCTTGTAACTTAAGATGTATGCCTTGTATGTGAATCTATTCATTGTACAATGTTAATTAAATATTTGCCTTTGATATAGACAATTCTCAGACCAATTCTTGCTAGCCAACAACTCATTGCCTGTATATTTTAATTATCTTTATGGAGTCAGCCTATTAAAATGTTAATCTAATTGCTTAGTCTTATTACAAGTCGCATACAAAAAGACTTGCTTTTATCTTTTCCAAACCAGTATCGGGTAAATTATGGCAAATGGATCTCATTCATTTCCAATAGCCCCATAGAGTGTGTGAAAATATAAACACATTTTATATAGGAGGACATTAGTACACACAGAATAGCTGGTCTTTAGCGAGAGAAGCATGATAATTGGGACCAATAGCGTGGCACGACTGTACATCCCCATTAGGAAATATTGTTTCATGACATTATGCAGATGTCACATCAGTAAGCAATGCACTGTTGGTCTTAGTGAGTGTCGTATGTATACACACACAGATGAACTACAGAAGTGGCTGAAGTTGTGGCTGAACTGTGACCCTTCTACTCCTCATCAGCTTCTCTCTGTGCAGTATTGACAGACCTATCATTTCACAATCATGTCCAACACATCTTTATTACTGATTATTGATTCAGTTGCCGTCGCCAAGACATTGGCTGGGCTCGACAAAGGGTGCCAGCAGGGTGGGGTTGGTGGGGGGTGCTGCTGTCGCCATGGTGATGAGGTGATCAACGGTGGAGTTTCGATCGTCCAGTGACCCACAGGTGTCCTCGGTTGAATGGAAATGTCAAGACATTTTGAATGCACTTTTTTTTTGGTCCACTCTTGCATTGGAGTCAACACACACACTGTGGTTATTGCGATGTGGATATGAATACAGTGTACTCATTGTGTATGTGCCACTCGCATTATTTTCAAAGTACCAAACTGTGCATCATGGACGTGAAAAGATGGTTAATCTACCTTACAGGCAGTTGGATAGCTGTGACTTCCCTCGTCCATAGACTTCCCTAGGAGTCTATAAGTTATCTATAAGAAGAGAGTGCATCGATTTAAAAGCCCAGATTGGGGGGGAGGGGGGTCACTTTGATGTTACAAATATTTCACATTATCCAGACAACTTACATAAAATGGCACATACAATGTTACCCTTTCACTTGCGTCAGTACATCTTTGACAAATCTGTTGAAAAAATAGCAAATGATTTAATGGAAGAAAAAAAGTGTGCATTGTTTGTAAGTAATGTAAAATAGTGATATAATGCTACGTGCTGTTATAAACCGGATAGTTTGGGTCCTGGATGCTGATTGGCTGAAAGCCATGGTATATCAGACAATATACTGTACAACCGGTATGGGGGGAAAATACTTGTTTACTGTTCTATTCATGTTGATAACCAGTTTATAATAGCAATAAATCACATCTGGTGTTTGGGGTGTATGGCCAATATACCACAACACCTAAGGCCTTATTGCTTAATTATAAAAAACTGCAATGACAGATGAAACAAAAACATAACAGCGCAACAGTATCTTCACGTATCACGCCCTCACGTCTGCTGCTCTGGGCTTGGAAATAGCATGACCTTAGAATACTTTGAAATAGCTCCATAGTGAAATCCCATTGAGTTGTACTGGAGATGTTGAGCTGTTATGGAGTTGTGCCATTATGGAGAGCTAGCATCCAGGCTGGGTAACAACTGATCACAGCAGCACGTAAGCCAAGGCCGCATTCCAAATGACACCCTATTTCCTATATAGCGCATAACTTTTGACCAGAGCAAAAGTAGTGCACTATAAAGGGAATAGGGTGTCATTTGTGACACAGCCGGGTTGTTATGGGTTATCTCTTATCCATGTCGTTTCACTCCCCATGTTTTTCCAAAGAGTCAATGTTGCAGTGTATCACAAAGTGCCCTCGCCTCATTACTCCATTGATATTCTGCAATGCAGACGTCCTGCTGAAACCCCATAGACAGAGCAGGGTTGGTGGGGGGTGGGGGCGGAGTGTTTTAGTTCAGTTTAGATTATCAGGATCCCCATTAGCTACTGAACATGCAGCAGCTACTCTACCTGTGGTCCACATAAAATAACAAATTCTTATTTACAATGACTGCCTACCAAAAGGCAAAAGGCCTCTTGCGGGGACAAGGGGCCTGGGATTTAAAAGAAAAGAAAAATACAATATATATATAGGACAAAACACACATCACAACAAGAGAGACAACACTACATAAAGAGAGACCTAAGATGACAACATAGCAAGCAAGGCAGCAACACATGACAACACAGCATGGTAGAAACAACAGAACATGGCAGCAACACAACATGGTAGCAGCATAAAACATGGTACAGACATTATTGGGCACAGATAACAGCACAAAGGGCAAGAAGGTAGAGACAATAATACATCACGCATAGCAGCCACAACTGCCAGTAAGAGTGTCCATGATTATGTCTGAATGAAGAGAAGGAGATAAGTGTTCAGTTTGAGTGTTTGTTGCAGCTCGTTCCAGTCGCCAGCTGCAGCGAACTGAAAAGAGGAGCGACCCAGGGATGTGTGTGCTTTGGGGAACTTTAACAGAATGTGACTGGCAGAACGGGTGTTGTATATGGAGGATGAGGGCTGCAGTAGATATCTCAGATAGGGTGGAGTGAGCCCTAAGATGGTTTTATAAATAAGCTTTAACCAGTGGGTCTTGCGACGGGTATACAGAAATGACCAGTTTACAGAGGAGTATTGAGTGCAGTGATGTGTCCTATAAGGAGCATTGATGGCAAATCTGATGGCCGAATGGTAAAGAACATCTAGCCGCTCGAGAGCACCCTTACCTGCCGATCTATAAATGGTCTCCGTAATCTGGCATGGGTAGGATGGTCATCTGAATCAGGGTTAGTTTGGCAGCTGTGGTGAAAGAGGAGCGATTACGATAGAGGAAACCAAGTCTAGATGTAACTTTAGCCTGAGGCTTTGATATACGCTGAGAGAAGTACAGTGCACCATCTAGCCATAGTCTCAAGTACTTGTATGAGGTGACTACCTCAAGCTCTAAACCCTCAGAGGTAGTAATAACACCATTCTTCTTACCAAACCACATGACCTTTGTTTTGGAGGTGTTCAGAACAAGGTTAAGGGTAGAGAAAGCTTGTTGGACACTAAGAAAGCTTTGTTATAGAGCATTTAACACAAAATCCGGGGAGGGGCCAGCTGAGTATAAGACTATCATCTGCATATAAATGGATGAGATTCCTACTTCCTGAGCTATGTTGTTGATGTAAATTGAGAAGAGCGTGTGGCCTAGGTTCGAGCATTGGGGTACTCCCTTGGTGACAGGCAGTGGCTGAGACAGCAGATTTTCTGACTTTACACACTGCACTCTTTGAGAGACGTAGTTAGCAAACCAGCCCAAAGACCCCTCAGAGACACCAATACTCATTAGCCGAGAATGGAATGTTCTACTGTATCACAAGCTTTGGCCAAGTTAATAAAAATAGCAGCACAATATTGCTTAAAATCAAGGGCAATGGTGACATCATTGAGGACCTTTTAAGGTTGCAGTGACACATCCATAACCTGAGCGGAAACCAAATTGCATCCCTGAGAGAATACTATAGACATCAAGAAAGCCAGTCAGTTGATTATTGACAAGTTTTTCCAACACTTAGGATATACAGGGCAAAATAGAAATAGGCCTATAACAGTTAGGATCCGCTTGGTCTCCCCCTTTAAATAAAGGACGAACCGTGGCTGCCTTCCAAGCAATGGGAACCTCCCCAGAAAGTTAGAAACAGGTTAAAAAGGTTGGAGATAGGCTTGGCGATGATAGGGGCAGCAACCTTAAAGAAGAAAGGATCTAAACCATCTGACCCAGATGGTTTTTTGGGGTCAAGTTTAAGGACCTCCTTGTACCTTGGACTCAGTGACTGCCTGCAGGGAGAAACTTTGTGGCAGGGCAGGGGAACAAGAGGGAGAAGCATCGGAGAAAGTTGCATTAGAAGGGGTGTTTGATGAAGAAATGTTGGACGGGCAAGGAGGCATGGCTGAGTCAAATAGGAATCCTGACTTAATGAAGTGGTGATTAAAGAGCTCAGCCATGTGCTTCTTATCAGTAACAACCACATCATCAACATTAAGGAACATGGGCAGCTGTGAGGAGGAGGGTTTATTCTCCAGGTCTTTAATTAATAACCTCTTAGCGCTAGGGGTCAGACTTATTTTTAAAAAATGTAAACGTTCCCAACGTAAACGGACATTTTCTCTGGCCCAGATCGTAGAATATGCATATAATTTACAGATTAGGATAGAAAACACTCCAAAGTTTCCAAACTGTCAAAATATTGTCTGTGAGTATAACAAAACTGATTCTGCAGGCGAAAACCTGAGAAAATGTAACCCGGACGTGATATATATATTTTTAAATCGGTGTTTCCTGGACCGTCTATCCTCCATTTAAAGGGGTATCAACCAGATTCATTTTCCAATGGCTTCCTCGGGCTGTGACCAGGCTTTAGACATAGTTTCAGGCTTTTATTTTGAAAAATGAGTGAGATGTTTCAAAAGAGGTCAGGTGTCCTCTGAATAGTTCCTGCGCGCGAGAGAGGGGCTCCCCATTTTCATTTTCTCTCTTAAAGAATAGGTTATGGTCCGGTTTAAATATTATCGATTATGTTTGTTAAAAACAACCTGAGGATTGATTATAAAAAACATTTGACATGTTTCTACGACCATTACGGATACTTTTTGGAATTTGACGAACGGAACAAGGCTTTGATTTTCTCAACATAATACGCAACCCAAATGGCGTTTTTTTGTGACAAATTAATATTTATCGAACAAAAATAACATTTGTTGTGTAACTGGGAGTCTCGTGAGTGGAAACATCTGAAGACTATCAAAGGTAAGCGATTAATTTTATTGCTTTTCTGACTTTCGTGACCATGCTAATTTGGGGCTAGCTGTTGTAGCATTGATTGCTACACTCACAAAAGTGAGTGTCCAGAGCAACTTACAGTAGAGTGCATACATTTTATTACATTTTTTTTTTTTTTTTTTACATACTGAGACAAGGATATCCCTACCGGCCAAACCCTCCCTAACCCGGACGACGCTATGCCAATTGTGCGTCGCCCCACAGATCTCCCGGTTGCGGCCGGCTGCGACAGAGCCTGGGCGCGAACCCAGCCCAGCCTGGGCGCGAACCCAGAGACTCTGGTGGCGCAGCTAGCACTGCGATGCAGTGCCCTAGACCACTGCGCCACCCGGGAGACCCAACTCGGGTGGCGCAGTGGTCTTAACAACAAGCTAACAACAAGCTAAGCTGTGTTTTGGTATATTTCACTTGTGATTGCATGATTATAAATATTTTTTGTAATATTTATGCATTTGGCGCCCTGCAATTCTAGCGGTTGTTTAGGAAAGTGATCCCGTAAAAGGGATCCGTAGCGCAGTGAAGTTAACCGTTTTCCAGAACTTCTTAGGGTTAGACCCACAGAGAGAGAACTGCTCCTTAAAGTAACTAACTTTGACCTTCCGGATAGCCTGCGTGGACTTATTTCTCATTTGCCTGAACGATAGCCAGTCAGCCTGAGTATGCGCGTGACGAGCCTTTCGCCAAATGCAATTCTTGAGGTGGAGTAACTCTGCAAGATCACAGTTGAACCAGGGGCTGAACCTGTTTTTCATTCTCATTGTCTTTATGGGGGCGTGTTTGTTAACCCTTTCACACGTACCATCACACGGGTGTGATCATTCTACAGTGGTCCCTGAAGCGTACGATCACACCCGTGTGATTAGAACGCTCATTTAGAACGCTTATTTAGGACGGCCAGTTTCTAATGCAGCAACAATCAGCATTTGAGCTGGCCACACTTTTTTCAGAAACTATTTACACAAACACAGTCCTTACAAAGTTATGTCCAGAATGTGAACAGTTTATTTTTGGATGCAATGTTCAGATATTCACAGAAGTATCTGTAGCATAACACAATCATCCTAACCGGAAAGATGTAGGCTACATTTGTCCTAGCGCTAACTGAGGAAAGATTGATGCAACACAAGCAGTCATATAACTCTTGACTGACAAACTACAATGTGAATTAGCTAGTAGCAATTACTATGTAAAATTAATCACATCACAGGTGAGCTCACCGTTGGTCAAAATAATTGAGTAAAACACTTTCTAGAAATCGAAAAGAAATCCGACGATGATTAGTTTCAGCGTGCAGCCATGCTTTTTTTCCTCACAGAAACCAAAGATAATAAGATAAGACAAGATGAGTTTGGTCTGTTTATAGTATGCATGTTGAATGGGTGTGTCGTCTACCATTGTTCACATCCCACCATTCACTTCCTGAAGTTCTCCAGAAATGTGTGAACCTTTACTCACCTCATTTTGTTATAGCATCTTTGGTCCGACAGACGATCACGTGAAACCCAGAATGCATTGTATTTCAACAAACATGGCTCCACACACATAGCTGGAATTAGCTTAGCTCATCATAATCAGTACAACCTTCAGAAAAATATTTTACACACATACTATGTGCCCATTACAATCTATGCAAAAATCGGAATGCATGATTTATCACTGGAAATTAAAAAACGTGAATAAAATAGTAAATATATCAATAATATCACAAAACATTTTCTGATAGTGATTTATTGATACAATKGCGCGTGCAGGCAGTCAATCACGTAACCTCTCACTCCCACCATTCAGTGTTGTTGTTTATGTATGTAGCTAATGAGCTAAGCTGGAGCATTAGCAATGTCTTTCAAAAGGGGACAACTCACAAATGCAGAAATTCTGGAGAATTAAAAGAAATCTGACAATGAGTCTGAAAGTCAGGAATCAGATTCTGACAGTGACAGCGAGGAGCTGCCCCCCAGCCATTGAGAACCTTGAATCTGAGGACCTCTTGTCCACTGACAAAGTCCTAGTTCCATTTGAAGATGCTGGTGGTGATGGAGGCAGACCGATAGTGGATGAAGTACAGGAGTTCTGTGGTAGCTGGAAGGCTGCCAGCCATTTCACCCTTCCTGGCCCTGCTGTTTGCTTTTATGAGTCCCAGTCTGGAGTGCAAAGCCCCTTGCCATTTCCATCTGAGGTAGAGTACTTCAAGTTGTTTCTGACGGAGGAGCTGGTGGGAGACATAACAGAGACCAATCGCTATGCCTTGGAGCTACAGGAGAAGAGAGAGCCAGGAGTGGGGGGGACAACCACAATTAGTGAAATGTATACCTTCCTGGTGACAGTCCTTCTCATGGGGATAGTAAAGAAGAACTCCCTAAGAGAATACTGGAGCAGAGATCCTATGTTTGCAACTCCCTTCTTTGCCACCCTCTTTTCACAAGTCTGCATCCTAGTTCTGCTGCTATGACTGCATTTCATCAACAACGCTACTGCCATCCTAAATGACCCGTTATACAAAATAAGAAATGTCAACAGCTGGCAGTAAAGTGGCATGACAAACGAGACATCCATGTCCTCTCCACTGTCCATACAGCAACCATGTCGGCCACATGGAAGGTTGACCACCTGACGGGAGAGAGAAACAAACCAGACAGAGAAACATGAAACCAGACTGCGTGCTTGACTATWACCTCAAAATGGGGACAGTGGATGACGCGGACAAGATTAACAACTTTGTGGAATGCACTAAGAAAACGACCAAGTGGTACAAGATATTTTTCAATTTTTCCAGGGTAGCTTCAAAATACAACAAGCTAATACTTCTGACGCAACTAGCATTGTTTTACAGAGCTAATAGAAGAATGTAGCTAGCTACATAATCACGACTGAATATAACACCATAAAGTTTATGAAATGAGTAACGTTACCTCGTGTGTCCGCGGTTATAAGGAATATACACAAATATATTATGCTCCATACACGCAGTGAGCTATAGTAGAAACGGTATAACACGACACACAGACACTATTATAGCGTAATAAGGCACTTACTTTGATAGAAACGCAGTCTGGATTTGAACATGGGTGTCTGTAGTGACGCCTCTAGCACTGAGACGCTGTGCCACTTGGGAGTCTTAACCCATTTAATCCCAAATTTTTCCCAGATATGAAAATATCCAAATCAAGTGTCATTAGTAACCCTTTGAAGTAATCAATCATTATTTTTCGAAATTTTTATGGAAAAGTAGGTGAAAAAGTGTGTTTTATGGTCGGTCACAATTGTGACCGGTGGGATTAAATAGGTTAAGGCCAGGGTAGCTTCAAAATACAACACATGCTAATACTTCTCTGACGCAATTAGCATTTTCAGAGCTAATAGAAGAATGTAGCTAGCTACCTAAGCATTGAGTATAACACCATAAAGGTTATGAAATTAGTAATATTACCTCGCGTGTCCACGGTTATAAGGAATATATACAAAAACATTATGCTACAGTAGAAACGACATAACACGACATGCAGAAACTAATATAACATAATAAGGCACTTACTTTGATAGAAACGCACACATTTCCAAAGTTATTATTGGTAACGAAAACAACTTTGATTGCGATGCAGGCAACAGACGGAAAATGTGAACATGTGTATGCAGGACGGGAGATGAGCAAATGTCTGCAGACTTGAACTGCACACACATTTGGGAAGTGTTTGTGGAATTTTGTYCAGGTCAGAAATGTCCAAAAAATGTATTGGTCCACAAAAGTAAAAATGACTACTTTTATGTGAATGAATGAGGCGGAAAACACCTCAATTCAAACTGTTATTAGAATATAAAAAACTTGTTCGGAAATAATTTAAAATTGACAAGTTGAAAACAGCCTATAAATTAAAACAGGCTGCGTGCCTTGGTTTGAGGGCAGCGCGGATGAAATGTACTGTTGCGCAACAATCACATTCTGGAATGGAGAGAACGTTCTAACATCACGTGCATAAAAAAAACTCACGCTGGGGCAACCGTTAGAGATATTTGGAACTCAGGCATGAAAGGGTTAACAATACCACTGAAMAAATCCTCAGGTCCAAGCGTCTTCGACAGAGGGTTCTATACCATTTTACATACAGAGGAATGAAGAGAGATAACTAAAATGCTATTTACACACTATTCACATGTTCATATTCTTATATACAGTGCTGTTAAAGTAGATCTTTAGAAAGAGGAAAGGGGCAGCTTTGCTGGGTATTTCTTTACTGCACCTGACCACATTACCGGACAGTAATCAAGATGGGACAAGATGGGACAAGATCAAAGCCTGAATAACTAGTACAGTTGATCTTTCTGTCAAAAACACAGAAAATATGTTTGTAACGGACATACCTCTCTACATATTCATAACAACTTTGACAGTGTGACTTCAGCATGCTAACTGACCATCCAATATTACTCCTAGGAGTTCAGCTTTTTGAACTTGTTCAATGGTCACACCCTTTATACACAACTCCAGTTGAGGTTTAGGTCTAAGAGAATGATTTGAACCAAATACAATACAATTTAGATGTACAGTGAGCTCCAAAATGACAGTGACACATGTTGTTTTGACTCTGTACTCACGCACTTTGGATTTGAAATTATACAATGACTATGAGGTTAAAGCGATGACTGTCAGCTTTAAGTTGAGGGTATTTTCATCCATATTGGTTGAACCATTTAGAGATTACAGCACTTTTTATACATAGTCCCCCCATTTTAGAGGACCAAAAAGCATTGTTAAAACTTCATGATTCATTCAGGACTATCCATAATCATGGTAGCAGCCACATTTTAATGTAGCTGGGTTTAGAAACATATTCTATTCTTATTTACAATAAAAGTGACCAATACATTAATTCCCATAAATTTCTATTAGGCACAAAATAGTCTGAAACAACCAAAACAAACAGTAAAGGCATCCAACGAATTTGTAGAGTCACAAGCTAGATATAGTTATTGCGTGCTATGAATATGGGACCAAATAGTAACATTTTTACTAATTTAATACATATACAGTATAAGTGAATTTGTACCAATACTTTTGGTCCCCTAAAATGGGGTGAGACTATGTACAAGAAATGCTGTAATTTCTAAACAGTTCATCCAATATGGATGAAAATACCCTCAAATTAAAGCTGAACGTCTGCCCTTTAACCCCATCGTCAATGTATCATTTCAAATCCAAAGTGCTGGAGTATAAAGCCACTGCCCCAATACCTTTGGACCTCACTGTATTTAAGTCCAATTTACTGTTAATTACCAATTCTGACACTGACTGTAACTCCTTGCTAAGAGTCCTAGTGAGCTCACTGGCTGTAGGTGCTGATATGCAGTGTTCAATAATCAGCATACATAGTCATTTTAGCTTCTTGTAAGACAAGTGATAAATCATTTGTTAAAATAGAGAAGAGTAACGGCCCAAGGCAACTGCCTTGAGGGATACCGCACTGTACATATCTGATGTTAGAGAAGCTTCCATTGGATAATATTCAGTTCTATTGGAGTTCTATTGGATAAGTCAATCTCCAGCCATGTGATTGCAGGTGATGAAAAGCAATAACAAATGAAATTTTAATAACAAATAATGATCAATAGCATCGAAGGTTTCACTGAAATCTAACAATACTCCAACTATCATCTTATTATCCATTTATTTTAACCAATCATCAGTCATTTGAGTCAGTGCAGTACAAGTTGAGTGCCCCTCCCCATATGTATGCTGAAAGTCAGTAGTTAAAAAATAGCATTGTATTTGTTCAAAAACAACTCTCGATCAGTTCACTAAGAACAGGCAGCAAGCTGATTGAGTAGCTGTTAGAGCCAGCAAAGGTGCTTTACTATTTGTAGGTAGTGGAATTACTTTAGCTTCCTTCCACAGGTGGTAGGTGTGTCTGTGTGTGTAATGCATAGTCTAGGCATACATTTGTGCAATGTTTATGTTTTTACAAAATAATAAACGTGGTGTATGTGTGCAATGCAGCATACACCTTGATTGGTGTGTGTGTAGCGTAGTGTGTGTGTGCCCCTTTCCCGACATTCCTCTTGCAAAAAGACAGTTGTGTTTTGGTGAGGAGGGATTGTGGTTGGGGGTTCTCCCCCACCTTGTAGTCCCAAAGGATCTTCTCCTCCCTCCGGCAGCCCACTGTTATGAATACAGCATTATAATGGTGACTTTATGATGTTGCCTGTGGGAGTCCACAGCCCTCCTGGGACTACTTCCCTCCTTGCAGCCACACTCCCTCTTCCACCTCTCTCTCCTCCGCTCCCCTTCTCACCTCCCTCCTCTTTTCCCCTCGTCTTCTCTCCCTCCCACCTCTCTCTCCCAATAGCGCCCGTCCCCCATTCCCCCGTTCCTCCTCCCTACCCCCTCTCTGCTCTCCCTCACGCATTCCCACCTTTCTCACATCTCTCTCTCCTCCCTCACACACTATCTCCTCTCCCCCTCCCTTTCTCTCCCCCACTCGTCGCTCCCTCTCTTTTGCCCTCACCCATCTCTCTCAATCGCGCACTCCACTCTCGCCCTCCTCCCCCCTCTCTCTCCATCACTCTCTCCTCCCCTCTCCCCTTTCCCCTCATCCTGGATTTACGGTCTGGCCGGGGAGAGACGGGAGCAGTATATTCCCCCCATCCTTTGAAATAATTCATGTTGGGGCCTATGACACATAAATAACAGATGAGGACTGCTTAAAGAGATAAAAGCCGGGAAAGTGTGGGGCTAATTGACCATGATGGTGGCGCAATAGTGAAATATTTGATTATGTGTTTTGTCAGGTGAGGACACACATACGTGCAGACACACACCTCTGACAATGTGCTAACGAATACATTCTCATACCGGTGGTGGGGGAGTGGTCTGTGTGTGAGTGTGCGTGCGCCGGTATGAGAATGTATACGAGTTCTGTGTCGTGTTCATTAGCACATTTTCGGAGGTGTGCGTCTGCCCGTATGTGTTTGCTCGCTTGTGCGTGTGTGTGTGCGTCAGAGAGAATGGCTCTGAGTCATCCATTTCATTCTCTCTTACAGTACTTCAAACAAAGTACAGATCTGAAAAAGAAAAGTCAACAAAGAGAAACTCTTAATTGAATGAGCTCAGAGAGAGATATTCTCTCTTTCAGTAATACATTGATCTCACAGCAGAGCATCTCTATCTCACAATTATTTTGTTCCCAATTCAGAGTGAGCAATCATATATTACATTGTTCAAATGATAAATGGTGATAACACTTGGCCATTAATATACTGTGCTGTTAAAAGCAAAGGGAACGTGACAGAAAAGTGTGGGTGGTGTTCCTTTCCCTCTCCTCCCCAACCTAATAGCTTTGCAATTTCTTTCAGTGAAGGCCAGTAGCTTTTCCCTCTTCCCTACCTGTAAACCAATGACATGGCCTAATGGTGACGACTATGGAGTGTCACGTCGCAACCGGTTCTGTGCGACCTCCAGCTTCCTCCCAGAATGCCTCTGGCCTTTCGCCAGGCTATCCTAGGAGGGCGAGGGAGTGTGATAGAGGTATAGGGAAAGAGAGAGAAGGAGAGAGAGAGGTGGATATCTACAACATTAATAGATTATAATCTCACCCTCACCATTGCCCTCGAAAAACACCAGGCCGAGCATGTACACTGAGATAAATAAAGAGGGGAAAAAAAGAGAACGCCTCAGTCCGGATCGATCCGCCAGGCGGTTTCAGGAGGAGGCGGCCTCATCGTGACCTTTCAGTGTGATAAGATGGCTGTGAAGGTCACCCACCGCCAGGCAGGCAGCATCGCATAGCAGAGTCTAGCCCCCGTCTTTGCGAATCATAGTCAAAGGGGAAATCTTCTCATCCCACGCCAGGGCCCGGGCAGGCACCCCGGGAGTCGCATGGAAGATTGACGGAAACGGAGAAGCAGATTGATGAGATGACGACTGTCAGGTTGACCTTTTTGGAAATGTATCGGGGGTCAAAAGACTGCGTATTCCCCCATTGACGGCGCAGTAACTGCCATTGACTCACTGTCGTCACTGTCTTGTTTATGTCGAGTGGCAGCGGGGGAGTGGATAAAGAGCAGTAGGCAGATCGTGTCTCTTCTCTGTTATTCCTGTTTGTTTTTTAAAGTTATGGAAACAATCGATTGGAAATTTGGGGAATAAGAATGGAACAGTGAAGGAATGCATGACTTCCTCCAAACTGTCAATACGGTTTAAACCCAGGTATACAGTATTAGCTTTGCATTTTAAGTGTTTTTCATGCAAAAATGATACTCAGTCATCTCTACCATCACTCTCTCCTTTTGCTATGAACCAAAATATGCACAGCCTGTAAGAGAAGTGGTTGTTGGGTTCTTCTGACTTCAGAAACCAGAGGGGTATGCTACTGTCTTAAAGGCCCAGTGCAGTCAAAAAGTGATTTCCGTGTGTTTAATATATATTTCCACACTATTAGGTTGGAATAATACTGTGAAATTTTGAAAATGATAATGCCCTTTTAGTGTAAAAGCTGTTTGAAAAGACTGCCTGAAATGTCAGCCTGTTTTGGCAGGATGGAGTTTTGGCCTGCCATGGGACGTCACCAGGAGGTAAATTAGTTAATAGGCCAATAAAAAAGAGTTCCAAACTTCTCTACCAATAACAGCTAGTTTTTAGTTTCCCCCTCCTGCTCAGACCACTCCCTGAAAGTCCTTTCTAAATTCTTGCTTGAGAAATTTGTCTTTGCTAAAAACATATTCTTGTTAATTTTTTACCATTTTAACTGAATCAACAAAAACACTTTGCAATTTGACATTTGACATTTGGAGCAACTTCAAAATGTGGGATTTGGAGAACATGGATGAATGTCTAATTCTGCAGTGAGACTGTGATAGCTTGTTGCATTGGACCTTTAATAGGATGTTGGGCCACCACGAGCCGCCAGAACAGCTTCAAAGAGCCTTGGCATAGATTCTACCAGTGTCTGGAACTCTATTAGAGGGATGTGACACCATTCTTCCATGACAAATTATAGAATTGTGTTTTTTTGATGGAAAATGCTGTCTTAGGCACCTCTCCAAAATCTCCAAAAGGTTTTCATTTGGATTGAGATCTGGTGACTGAGACACACACACCCTTTCAACCCCCTTTGCTCCTTTGAGACCCCTCTTTTAAAGTCACAGATCTTTATTCTAGCCATGGTAGCCAAAAAATGCGTCTTTGCAGTTTTGTCATTTTATTGACAGAGTTGACATATTGATATTGTAGTTTGTGTTCATTCCAGGTCACCAGTAAAGCTCACAGAGCCATTGTTTTGTTTGGACTACTAGCTGGTGGCTGTCATGAGCGAGTGACACCAGTCTGTGACGCAGAGTAATGGGCACAGGCAGGCGGTTTGGACCACGGTACACCAACCAGTCTTGTAAAGAGAGTTCATCTTGAATGAGAAAGTAAGGTACCAGTTCTGGGATTTTTTTTCTTCAATCTGGCTGTGTAAAGCACCGAGGTCTGGGCATGTAGCATATTCGGAGGAGAACAAAGCCACTGACAGTGCATTAAGCATAGTGGGTAACACAGGGTAGCACAGTGGGTAGCACAGTGGTGGTAGCACAGTGGTGGTAGCACAGTGGTGGTAGAACAGTGGTGGTAGCACAGTGGTGGTAGAACAGTGGTGGTAGCACAGTGGTGGTAGCACATTGTGTAGCACAGTGGTGGTTTAGGAACAGTGTTGGTAGCACAGTGGTGGTAGCACAGTGGTGGTAGCACAGTGGTGGTAGCACAGTGTTGGTAGCACAGTGGTGGTAGCACAGTGTTGGTAGCACAGTGGTGGTAGAACAGTGGTGGAGAACGTGTGGGTAGCACAGTGTTGGTAGCACAGTGGTGGTAGAACAGTGGTGGTAGAACAGTGGTGGGTAGACAGTGTGGTAGCACAGTGTGGTAGCACAGTGGT
The DNA here is from genome assembly GCF_002910315.2 of Salvelinus sp. IW2-2015. Taxonomy (NCBI): domain Eukaryota; kingdom Metazoa; phylum Chordata; class Actinopteri; order Salmoniformes; family Salmonidae; genus Salvelinus; species Salvelinus sp. IW2-2015. The sequence goes on from NC_036838.1 coordinate 30,003,105, forward strand.
GTAGAACAGTGGTGGTAGAACAGTGTGGTAGCACAGGTGGTGGGTAGCACAGTGGTGGTAGCACAGTGGGGTAGCACAGTGGTGGTAGCACAGTGGGGGTAGAACAGTGTGGGTAGCACAGTGGTGGTAGCACAGTGTGGGTAGCACAGTGGTGGTAGAACAGTGTTGGTAGCACAGTGGGGGTAGAACAGTGGTGGTAGCACAGTGGGTGTAGAACAGTGGTGGTAGCACAGTGGTGGTAGCACAGTGGTGGTAGAACAGTGTGGTAGCACAGTGGGGTAGCACAGTGGGAGGTAGCACGATGGGTAGCACAGTGGGGGTAGCACAGTGGGGGTAGAACAGTGTGGTAGCACAGGGGGGTAGCACAGTGGGGTAGCACAGTGTGGTAGAACAGTGGGGGTAGCACAGTGGGGGTAGCACAGTGGGTGTAGAACAGTGTTTGTAGAACAGTGTTGGTAGCACAGTGTTGGTAGCACCGTGGGGGTAGCACAGTGTGGTAGAACAGTGGGGTAGCACAGTGGGGTAGCACAGTGGGGTAGCACAGTGTTGGTAGCACAGTGGGGGTAGCACAGTGGGGGTAGCACAGTGGGGTAGCACAGTGTGGGTAGCACAGTGGTGGTAGAACAGTGGGGTAGCACAGTGGGGTAGCACAGTGTGGGTAGCACAGTGGTGGTAGAACAGTGGGGGTAGCACAGTGTTGGTAGAACAGTGTTGGTAGCACAGTGTTGGTAGCACAGGGGGGTAGCACAGTGGAGGTAGAACAGGTTGGTAGAACAGTGTTGGTAGCACAGTGGGGTAGCACAGTGTGGGTAGCACAGTGGTGGTAGAACAGTGGGGTAGCACAGTGGGGGTAGCACAGTGGGTGGTAGCACAGTGGGGGTAGCACAGTGGGGGTAGCACAGTGGTGGTAGGACAGTGGGGTAGCACAGTGGGGGTAGACAGTGGGGGTAGCACAGTGGGGGTAGCACAGTGGGGGTAGCACAGTGGTGGTAGAACAGTGTTGGTAGCCAGTGTTTGTAGCACAGTGGGGGTAGCACAGTGGAGTAGCACAGTGGGGTAGCACAGTGTGGTAGCACAGTGGGGGTAGCACAGTGGTGGTAGAACAGTGTTGGTAGCACAGTGTTGGTAGCACAGTGGTGGTAGCACAGTGTTGTAGCACAGTGGTGGTAGCACAGTGGTGGTAGAACAGTGTTGGTAGAACAGTGGTGGTAGAACAGTTGGTGGTAGAACAGTGTTGGTAGCACAGTGGGGGTAGCACATGGGGGGTAGCACAGTGGGTAGCACAGTGGGGGTAGCACAGTGGTGGTAGCACAGTGGGGGTAGCACAGTGGTGGTAAACAGTGGTGGTAGAACAGTGTTGGTAGCAACAGTGGTGGGTAGAACAGGTTGGTAGCACAGTGGTGGTAGAACAGTGTTGGTAGCACAGTGGTATGAACAGTGTTGGTAGCACAGTGGTGGTAGAACAGTGTTGGTAGCACAGTGGGGTAGCACAGTGGGGGTAGCACAGTGGTGGTAGCACAGTGGTGGTAGAACAGTGTTGGTAGCACAGTGGTGGTAGAACAGTGTTGGTAGCACAGTGGGGGTAGCACAGTGGGGGTATCACAGTGGTGGTAGCACAGTGGTGGTAGAACAGTGGGTAGCACAGTGGTGGTAGATCAGTGGTTGTAGAACAGTGTTGGTAGCACAGTGGGGTAGCACAGTGTGGGTAGAACAGTGGGGGTAGCACAGTGGGTGTAGAACAGTGGGGGTAGCACAGTGGTGGTAGAAACAGTGTTGGTAGCACATGTGTGGTAGAACAGTGGTGGTAGAACAGTGGGGGTAGCACAGGGGGTAGCACAGTGGTGGTAGAACAGTGGTGGTAGCACAGTGGGGGTAGCACAGTGTTGGTAGCACAGTGGGGGTAGCACAGTGGGGTAGCACAGTGTTGGTAGCACAGTGGGGGTAGCACAGTGTGGTATAACAGTGGGGGTAGCACAGTGGGGTAGCACAGTGTGGTAGAACAGTGTTGGTAGCACAGTGGGGGTAGCACAGTGTTGGTAGCACAGTGGGGGTAGCACAGGGTGGTAGCACAGTGGTGGTAGAACAGTGGGGTAGCACAGTGGGGGTAGCACAGTATGGGTAGCACAGTGGTGGTAGAACAGTGTTTGGTAGCACAGTGGGGGTAGCACAGTGGGGTAGCACAGTGTGGTAGCCACAGTGGTGGGTAGCACAGTGGTGTAGCACAGTGGGGTAGCACATGGGGGGTAGCACAGTGGGGGTAGCACAGTGGGTGGTAGCACAGTAGGTGGGGTAGCACAGTGGGGTAGCACAGTGTGGTAGCACAGTGGGGGTAGCACAGTGGGGGTAGCACAGTGGGTAGCAGGGCCACTGGTTCAGCGACAGGGACAGCATTGTCATATGAGTGGAGTGGAAGATGCAACAGGCAATCAGCAATGAAATGTACTGATCCGAGCCTATACAGAATGTCATATGTGAGGCACAGTAAGTGAGCGCACCATCTCATAATGTGCATTCTGGGGCCTGATGATCAGTTCTCAGTATAAAACGTGTACCCCTCATGAACATTTCCCACCACTCAACCGACCACACACAGGCAAGAGCTTCCTTTTCTATTACAGAGAATTTGCGCCCAGGTGAACAGAGGGAACGGGATGCAAACACCACTGTGCGTTCTGTTTCATCTGGATGTATTTGCGTAAGCACACCACCCAAGCCATAATGTGATGTGTCTTTAGACACCAGGGTAAGAAGAGCAGGGTTGAATATGGCCAGGGCAGAGCGATAGACAATCAGTAGGTTGCTTGACTTTCTCAAAGCTCTCCTGCGCAGCATCCGTCCATTTGAAAAGGGCTCGCCTGTCTGAAGGCAGGCGAGCATATGCTAGACCTCTGTAGAGTAGTTGCAGACGAATTTGGAGTACAGCCTGGTTAACCAAAGGAAGGAGCCCAGGATGATGGCATCATCAGGAGTGGTCCTTGTGCAGTAATGGTATGATCAAGGAAGGTCAGGTTCTTTTTGTTGAAGTCACATTTTTCTTTGTTTAGCTGAAGACCGGCGCTCTCCAATGGGTTGAGAACGGCTTGCAAGTTGCGGTCGTGTTCCTCTTTAGTTTGTCCGTATATTACAATGTCATCCAGGTAGCCTTGTGCACCTTGTATGTTCCGCAGTAGGGAGGACATCATATTTTGAAAGGCAGCAGGGGTTGAGGCCTGTAGGCGACTGGCAAAATCGGGAAAAGGCTGTTGTGCATAATGAACGCTGTCAAGTCCCAGCTCTCCTCGTGGAGGAGGACCTACTGGTAGGCACTAGCCAAATCAATGGTTGACAACATAGTAGTGTCGTGTACCATGTGAGGAAGTGGATAACTGTCAAGGATCACTACTTTGTTTGGCTTGCGCAAATCTTTTTGGTAATCACTATGGGTGAAACCCATGGGAGGCATCGATTATTCCATTTTTTTTTTAAGGGAACCAGGTCAGCAGAGACCGCTTTTGGCACACCCTAGTTTCGACACGCTGGTGGTTGCCAAGTGCTGTATCTTAATGGGTGGAGGAATGGACAGTGCAGTATTACCAGGGATGTGCAGATTCAGGGCCGTAACTAAATCCATGCCTAGCAAAGGCTTTCCTTTTTACATGATGGAGGCTATAGTAGTAACTATCACGCTGGACGTCAGCGAAGGGGCACCGTAACAATAAGTCTTGTTTAGAGTAGGTAAGTGTACAATAGCTTTTTTTTTATCAACATGGCATACCAGTGTGTAATGACCGGTTTAGTCATGGGCCTTGCATTTGGCCTTGGCGGTGGGGCTGTCTGTAGCATTAGCTAAGTGTGTAGTACAGCCACACCTGTAACTGCAGCGACCTGACTTTTTTGTGTCTTCAGGTGGATTGGAGCCGGGCATTGTATCTCTGTTTATTCTTCTTTTGGGGGTTTTCTCTCTCCACAGACTGGGTGGCCATTTGATAAAATTTCAGCAGACTATTTACGTTACTTTGATTTTATGTAATAATCCACTGGATTATGGATTATTACATAAAATCAAAGTAATGTAAATAGTCTGCTGAAATTTTATCAAATGGCCACCCAGTCTTATGGCTTGGGGGTAGAAGTTGTTAAGGAGCCTTTTGGACCTAGATGTGCCACTCCGGTACAGCTTGCCGTGCCGTAGCAGAGAGAACAGTCTATGACTTAGGTGACTGGAGTCTGACAATTTCTTGGGCTTTCCTCTGACACTGCCTAGTATATTGGTTCTGGATGGCAGGAAGCTTGGCCCCAGTGATGTACTGGGCCGTACGCACTAACCTCTGTAGCGCACTTCATGGCTACTAAAGTGAGTGCTACAGGGCAGTAGTCAGTTAGGAAGGTTACCTTCGCTTTCTTGGGCACAGGGACTATGGTGGTCTGCTTGAAACATGTACTGTAGGTATTAGAGACTCGGTCAGGGAGAGGTTGAAAATGTCAGTGAAGACACTTGCCAGTTGGTCCACGCATGCTCTGAGTACATGTCCTGGTAATCTGTCTGGCCCCGCGGCCTTGTGAATGTTGACCTGTTTAAAGATCTTGCTCACATTGGCTACAGAGAGCGTGATCACACAGTCGTCTGGAACAGTTGGTGCTACAGTCTTAATTCGGATGTGCGCTTGGCCACTTTCCACTTGAGTTGCGTGCGCAATAGCAGTGCGCAGTGTGAGATTAGCCTGCAGTAAAATTATTTATTTGACACAGGGGCATGAGGCCTTTTCAATAAGTTGACCTCTCAACATCTCATCTCCTCTTTCACCAAAATCATAGTTCACAAGTAACTCGAGGGCAGCAATGTTCTCCACTATGGACATGGTCTCTGTGCTCTTTGTTGGAACTTATGACGCTCGACCACGACATTGGTAGCCGGAATGAAATATTGCGTCAGAGCTGTGACAGCTGTTGTAAACACAGTACCTGAATCTTGAGAAGATCCTTTGACCTTCAGAGTTAAGGCAATGCAGTAGCTCTGCATGCTTCCTAACATCTGGACAGACAGTTCCTGTAATATTGATAGTCGACCATGGTAAGTTGACCTGGGGAGGGCAGGAACAGCTAAAGCTGCCACCTTCATCATTGTCAATCTTGTTGAGTAGTAGGTACAGTAACATGAGAACACGATGGGTATAATTAAGGGGAAGTTTACTCAGCAGGTGTAGCACTCAATCACAGCATATATCATCAGCACATGCATACTCTTCTTCTACATATCACTACATCATCTCAGTAGGTACTTCCGTTCTGTATGTAATAGGTAGGTTATATTGCATGTATGTCTCTAGTGGCAATCTTGGGTACTTGATCATTTGTTTATTTTGATCCCCATTAGCTTTTGCAAAAGCAGCAGCTACTCTTCCGTGGTTCCACAAAAAACACAAAGCATGACAAGTCACTAAACACGGATACATTGATAAACAAGGACATTCACAAAAATACAACGATATACAAACAATACAAGTAAAAAAGAATACAAACAATAAAACTAAAAAAGAATACAAACAAGACAACTAAAAAAGAATACAAACAAGACAACTAAAAAAGAATACAAACAATACAACAAAAAAATGTTGTGTGTGCATGTGTTTGCTGGATCAATGAGTTAGCCAGCTAACTTACCTAAATATTCTGAAATAACTTCTTATTTTAAGACAGGTAAGCTTCAAATGGGCATTGTCTAAATGACTCAACAACCAAAACACATCTAAATGTAATTTTCTTAATTAACAAGAAAGTTTGCTGTTATTTAAGTCTATTTTTCATAGTAAGCGGTCTAACTCATTTATCCTGCTTTGTAGTATAGATGTAGGTTCACATTTTGAGCCAATTTTCCACAGCAGGAAAATAATCCTGCAGCAACTGGAAATGTGAATTATTATGTGGATTATAATTAATGGATTTTTTTATGGGGTTGATCCATTTTTCGTAAGGGAAAAAGCAAAGTGGAAATTACAAACTTCCCAAGTGATTTAAAGCTCAAATGTACTATAAGTAAAAAATGTCTGGCACTGAAGAAAAGTTATCTTACAACAGGGTGATCAAATTAAGACCCCACATCTGTATATACCCCTCTGTTTTGATTGAATAGGGGAGTCTTCTGAGCGTGATGCATCATAACCTTGATGACAGGAAATAAATAAATAAACAAATGGCTTTTTTCCTCAGCCAACTAGATTAGACCTTATCTTTAGTAACGGTGTACCTGGGTGTCAGCTTTGGGGGTTGCTGATGAAGATAGGAACTTTTTCCTTTTTTCTCCCAGGAAAGGACACGTCTAATTTAACCTCTCCGGCCTGGCCTCTCACTGAAGACAGGGAGCATCCTTCAATCTCTTATCCCACCACCACCTCTCTCCGTCTTTCTTTCTCTCCCCTCTCCCTTTCTCTCTTTCACTGAAGGGACAGCATGGAGACATCTTGTAGATCTATCATCTTTAAATCCCTTTTACTATATCATAATTATGACTGTATAATGATCTTTACAATTTCAATCAACATTTAGAAGTTGACAAAGGGGTGCATCCTTCAAAAACGCAATAAAAGTATGTATGTGTGAGCATGCCATGGTGTGCCCATGTTGTTTAAAAACCGAGCGAAAACAGAGAGATTAATTGGAAAAAGCACTGCGTGGAAATCAAGACGGATTGGTGCGTCATCCAGTACTCCTCCCCCGAGCATTCCTCTATTAACACTGTCACTATGTTGATCAGCCCAGCACCTGCCTGCTCCCCCTCCCGTCACACTGCAGCCCCCTTTAATCACAACCACTAATAGCACTCATTATCCAGGTAGCCTTCATAGCGTGCCCACACAGACACATTTTAATTGTGGTTCGCATCACGCCTGCTGTTTACATGGTCAAAGATACCTAGTCGGTTGTGGCATCTCCACCGAGGGAAACCGATAAACAGACAATTAACCTGTATGACAGAGTGGACTGGGCCATAGGGGCATTGGTTCCTTTTCTCGGGACCAATGGGATTACGAGGCCTCAACCATGAACCATGTTTGTGGGGGACATCTTTGTGACTGTTGTCTTGTTTTGTGTCTCGGGGGATTGCAGCCCACAAGAATGTTAAAAATGATTACATTTGCAATAAAGATTAATGGTTCATCTTCAGTGTTTATGACTGGGTGTTTATGAATTGGCGGGGATTACAAATCCTTTTTGCTCAGACTGGAGATTGAAGACCTTGACCTGAACTAATATATCCTTGAGTGTTATATCAAATCAAATGTTATTTGTCAAATGCTCTGAAAACAACAGGTGTAGACCTTACAGTGAAATGCTTACTTACAAGCCCTTAACCAACAATGCAGTTTTACGATTTTTTTTTAAAGTAAGAGATAAGAATAACAAATAATTAAAGAGCAGCAGTAAATAACAATAGTGGGGCTATATACAGGGAGTACCGGTACAGGGTCAATGTGCGGGGGCACCGGTGTCGAGGTAATTGAGGTAATATGTACATGTAAGTAGAGTTATTAAAGTGACTATGCATAGATAATAACAGAGTAACAGCAGCGTAGAATAGGGTGGGGGGCAATGCAAATAGTCTGGGTAGCCATTTGATTAGATGTTCAGGAGTCTTATGGCTTGGGGGTAGAAGCTGTTTAGAAGCCTCTTGTACCTAGATTTGGCGATCCGGTACCGCTTGCCGTGCGGTAGCAGCGAGAACAGTCTATGACTGGGGTGGCTAGAGTCTTTGACAATTTTTAGGTCCTTCCTCTGACACGCCTAGTATAGAGGTCCTGGATGGCAGGAAGCTTGGCCCCGGTGATGTACTGGGCCATACACACCACCCTCTGTAGTGCCTTGTGGTCATAGGCCAATCAGTTGCCATACCAGGCAGTGATGCAAACAGTCGGGATGCTCTTGATGGTGCAGCTGTAAAACCTTTTGAGGACCTGAGGACCCATGACAAATATTTTCAGTCTCCTGAGGGGGGAATAGGCTTTTGTTGTGCCCTCTTCACGAATGTCTTAGTGTGTTTGGACCATGATAGTTTGTTGGTGATGTGGACACCAAGGACCTTGAAGTTCTGCTCCACTGCAACCTCGTCGATGAGAATGGGGGTGTGCTCGGTCCTCCTTTTCCTGTAGTCCACAATCTCCTTTGTCCAATAAATCCTATATACAGTGCATTCGGAATGTATTCAGACCCCTTCCCCTTTTCCAAATTATCAACCTGCACACAATACCCCATAATGACAAAGCAAAAACGTGTTTTAGACATTTTTGCAAATGTATAAAAAATAAACTGAAATCTCACATTTACATAAGTATTCAGACCTTTTACTCAGTACTTAGTTGAAGCATCTTTGGCAGCGATTACAGCCTCAAGTCTTCTTGGGTATGACTCTACAAGCTTGGCACACCTGTATTTGGGGAGTTTCTCCCATTCGTCTCGGTAGATCCTCTCAAGCTCTGTCTGGTTGGATGGGGAGCTTCACTGCACAGCTATTTTCAGGTCTCTCCAGAGATGTTAGGTCGGGTTCAAGTCCGGGCTCTGGCTGGGCCACTCAAGGACCTTCAGTAACTTGTCCCGAAGCTACTCCTGCATGGTCTTGGCTTTAGGCTTAGGGTCATTGTCCTGTTAGAAGGTGAACCTTCACCACAGTCTGAGGTCCTGAGAGCTCTCAAGCAGTTCTCATCAAGGATCTCTCTGTACTTTGCTCCGTTCATCTTTGCATCGATCCTGACTAGTCTCCCAGTCCCTGACGCTGAAAAGCATCCCCACARCATGATGCTGCCACCACCATGTTTCACCGTAGGGATGGTGCCAGGTTTCCTCCAGACGTGACGCTTGGCATTCAGGCCAAAGAGTTCAACCTTGGTTTCATCAGAGCAGAGAATAGTGTTTCTCATGGTCAGAGTCGTTTAGGTGCCTTTTGGCAAATGCCAAGCGGGCTTCCGTGCCTTTTACTGAGGAGTGGCTTCCGTCTGGCCACTCTAACATAAAGGCCTGATTGGTGGAGTGCTGCAGAGATGGTTGTCCTTTAATAACATAAAATCGCCATTTGGGTTGCGTGTTCTGTTCAGAAAACTACAGCCTCGTTCCGGTGCTGAAAGGCAGAAGAAAATTCCCAAACGTATCAGATACAAAAATATTACTAAAAATATTTATAATCATGCAAACAAGTGAAATATACCAAAACACAGCTTAGCTTGTTGTTAATCCACCTATCGTGTCAGATTTTGAAAATATCCTTTGCAACGAAAGCAATCTAAGCTTTTGTGAGTGTATCAATCAATGCTAGAACAGTTAGCCTTATATTAGCTTGGTCACGAAAGTCAGAAAAGCAATAAAATGAATCGCTTACCTTTGATAATCTTCAGATGTTTGCACTCACGAGACTCCTAGTTACACAACAAATGTTATTTTTGTTCGATAAATATTACTTTTATAACAAAAAAAAACGCCATTTGGGTTGCGCGTTATGTTCAGAAAACTACAGCCTCGTTCCGTTCGACGAAAATTCAAAAAAGTATCCGTAATGGTCGTAGAAACATGTCAAATGTTTTTTATAATCAATCCTCAGGTTGTTTTTAACAAAAATAATCGATAATATTTCAACCGGACCGTAACCTATTCAATAAGAGAGAAAAGGAAAATGGAGAGCTCCCCTCTCGCGCCCAGGAACTATTCAGAGGACACCTGACTACTTTTGAAAAATCTCGTTCATTTTTTTTTTTTAAAGCCTGAAACTATGTCTAAAGCCTGGTCACAGCCTGAGGAAGCAATTGGAAAAGGAATCTGGTTGATACCCCTTTAAATGGAAGAAAGACTGGCCAGGAAACACAGATTTTGAAAAAATATATCACTTCCGGGTTATATTTTCTCAGGTTTTTGCCTGCAGAATCAGTTTTTTTTATACTCACAGACAATATTTTGACAGTTTTGGAAACTTTGGAGTGTTTTCTATCCTAATCTGTAAATTATATGCATATTCTACGATCTGGACCTGAGAAATATTCCGTTTACCTTGGGAACATTTTTTTTTTTTAATATAAAAAATCTGTCCCCTAGCGTCAAGAAGTTAAGCGTTAAAGGCCGTCCATACCAATGACAATAACTATAACGATAAATGATGCTTAACTATAAAATGTTGGCGAGCATCCACACTAGAGGAAAGTTTATCGTTCTACAGTAGCCTGCACCTGTCAAGCAACTGATCAAAGCATTGTACTGCACGTTGTAGGCCTATTAGTAAGGTGGTAACACAGACCATTCAGTGCTTCAGGGTGTGTTCATTGTCATAGTGACAACAGCAAATAATACTTCAATATAGCCAATTAAAAATATATAATATCTAAACTCGTATTTAAATTAAATGTAGATATTCAACTACATAACCAGCGCATCTTTTACGCATCTTTTTCATGTTTTTGCTTGCCTCATTGCTCAAGTGGTTTGCAAGTGATTTCCATTTTCTAATGGATGTCAATTCATTTTGATCTTCTTTTTCACTGTGCTCATCAATGTCTGTCCTGTGCAACCATTTAATACATCAGTGCAACAATGTCATCATCACTGGCCAGTGATGCAATCTTTCTCCACAACTTTCCATAATAGTTCATTTGGCATAGACCAGCGGTTCACAAACTAGAGGTGAAAATGGGGAATTTCCCAAATCCTGAAAAATAATATATATACAAAAATATATTTTATAATATTGTCTTTGTATGTCAAAATCATTGTAATGTGGTTAACCTTAGAAATCTAAATGAAAATGATTCAGATCTAAAAATAAAATTCTACCAGAGAGTGCCCTTCGATCATGGGAAAAAGCTGCACTTGACCGTTAGGCCTGTTATGATATGAAACCCCACACTATTGCAGAGGCTTTAATATTACCAGCTGCAATTGATGTGTGGGGAGCAGAGGCACAGAAACTCACATCAATACCTTTGTCAGATTAAATTTGATGATTTCGTCAGGTTCTTGGAGTTTAAACACATGATCGATGTAAATATCATAGAAGAGTGTAATTGTCTTTGGGACAGCTGTTTTTTTAGTTGTGACATTCGTGTCTAGTTTTTTTTACATAATATGTCATTGTTGTACTGTATGTGTGTCTATAGTTTTGTTTAATGTTGTGTTAGTGTATGTAAGTTGTTTTGTCTGAAACTTTGTTCCTCCTGCTGCTATTGGACCAGGTCTCTCTTGAAAAAGAGATGTTATCTCAATAAGAAAAACCTTTATAAATACAGGTGAAAAAAAAAACACTTCAATGAAGAATTTATCTACTGACTGAACGACTCAAAAACTCCCCAGCTTATGATCTCCAAATGGACGTTAGCTGTGATGGCCGAGAAGCCCATGCATTGACTTKTGTTCGCTGTAGCCTACATGTCGAGGGATGCTATACGCAAGGACATATTGTTCTGTCTCACGATTCCCGATCATGAAAAGGCATAGGGGATCAAATCAAAATCAATGAAAATGTATTGGTCACATACACATGGTTAGCAGATGTTATTGCGAGTGTAGCGAAATGCTTGTGCTTCTAGTTACGACAGTGCAGCAATATCAACAAGTAATCTAACAATTCCACAACTGCTACTACTTCTACTGTTCAGTGTGCTGCGTGGCTATATTGATGAAAAACAGTTTCCACATGGGATCGATTGGTGGGCTTTTGCACAGATGGGGCTCCATCTATGGCGGGACGACGGGCAGGCCTCTGCACTCTAGTTATGAATGTGTCTTCCTCCGCCATATGGACCCATTGTATGATAAACCGAGAGCAACTGGCGGCAAAAGAGCTGAGCACAGAACTCAGAGATCTACTGCAGTAGGTCACTTTGATTGTAAACTACATCAAACCACACCCACTGCGCACACCCCTGTTTGCAAAACTATATGGAGATCTGGGATCTTTCTTTATCGAGGGGAGGGTTGGAAAGATTTTTCGCATTGAAAGAGGAACTGTTGTCATTCACAATGGATGTAAAAAAACAGACTTGGTTGACTTTCTGTGTAATGAAAAGAAAATAACAGAACAGCATCAGTAAGTGTCTCACACGAGTGATGACTGCTCACCTCCAACGCTTGGAAGAGCACTTTGGCACGTACTTCCCAATCCATTTGACTGGCTTTGTTGACATGCCGGTAAGTGAAATCGAACAGCTGATCGAGCTGTCATGTGACCGAATGCTGCAGACAACGCATTCATAGGTCACGACAGAGGAGTTTCGGTTCCTGTCTCAAATGGAATACCCTACCATGTCTCTCTGAGCATTAATGTTACGTTCAAAACAATTGGGAACTGGGAACTCGGAAATCTTCAACTTCAGTGTATTCAAGACAACTGTGAACTCGGAAAGAAACAAGCTACGACTGGGAAAAATACCCTCTAGATCACTGACATTATGAATTGACTTTTTATTTTTCTGACTTCCCAGTTGTCTTGGGCTACCCCTCGCCAGCTCATATCTGTGTGAAGTTGGATCCAATGCGCTTGTCTGTATAAAAAAACAAATATTGATCCAGGTTGAATGTAACAACAGAGATGAGGTGTGCACTGTCAGCCAAGCCTCCAACATGCATCAAGCACACCCATCTCATTAGTGGTGGTGAGATAAGAGACATATGTCAGACTCATTTGCAATTGACTGTCATAGCACCACGTTGAAAGTACATGACGGAAAGTTGAGAAGACAATCAGAAATACTGTTAGAATGTTTTCTAATTGACTACCATAGCTCCAAATAAAAAAGTAAATTGGCTGTTAAAACTTTTTAGGGATAGCCCCCTTTTTTCTATTTTCGCCTAAATGACATACCCAAATCAAACTACCTGTAACTCAGGCCCTGAAGCAAGGATATGCATATTCTTGGTACCATTTGAAAGGAAACACTTTGAAGTTTGTGGAAATGTGAATTGAATGTAGGAGAATATAACACAATAGATCTGGTAGAAGAAAATACAAAGAAAAAAACAACCATTGTTTTTTTACCACCATCTTTGAAATGCAAGAGAAAGGTCACATTTAAAGCCATTACTCTGGTTGTAATTCCGATAGTGTCCACAAGATGGCAGCAGTGTGTGTGCAACGTTTCAGATGATAACTTGGAGTATGACTGATCCTCAAGACTTTTAGTGTGAAGTCCCCAGGTACATTTGGGCAAATCGTGAAGGAGACGTTCGCATTCATATTCCATTTTTTCTGCAAGAATATCATCAAATCTGTATACTTGGACGTTGATTTAGCTTTCCAAGTATTAGTAGCCATATTATAAGTTCAACATTTGCAAAACAACCAGTTTTCATAACTTCATAACTCTGAATATCCTTATAATTGTTGTCCAAAATGAAAAGGCATGCTGTCGTACAAGGTTAGAAGGTACATTTTACGACATATATATGGTTTCCGGATACTCCCGTAAAGCCCAGCTCAATGGCTATCTAGCTAGCTTTGTTTGACCCCGATTGGTGCTTATTTGACAAAGACACGGTTGTTCAAGTGATGGCCGCCCACGTCATCGGCGTGCCATGAAGGTGTCGCTCTCTGACCAAATATGGTGTCCTATAGGATATAGTACACCCCTAATGAAATAGTGAGGTCTTGTTATCTTCTAGGATCTCTGTGGAATAGATATGAATGTGATTTGACTCATTCAAACAACGTTTAGGGTGAGATTTTCAGACTCCTTTCTTTGCAAATTTAATGTGGAAATTCAAAATCGATCGTGCATGCTATATGGACCTTTTTAGGATATGAAAAATGATTTTATCTAACAAAACGACACTTCAGTGTATCTCTGGGACGCTTTGGATGATAAATCAGAGCAATATTTCAGAATGTAAGTACACATTTCACCTTCAAAGGTGAATTTATCAAACCTATCTCGTTGAGAAAAGTGTTTTGTTGTTAGGAGCTCTCCTCAAACAATAGCATGGCATTTTTTCGTAGTAATTGCTACTGTAAATTGGAAAGTGCAATTATATTAACAAGAATTTAAGCTTTCAGACGATTTTTCAGATATCAAAAACTTGTCGTTGGCCAAAAAAGTTTGGGAACCCATGGCCTAGACCTATTTTACATTCAGCAATTAGCCAGGGCAAACCTGCTTCTCTCCACTAAAAGCCTTTTTTTTTAAATCTCCTATAGCTTTTCCTGAGATTTCACGAAAAAAAGAATAGCGCAGAGGCTTACATCTGTAGCCTATAGCCTATTGCTCACGGGAACAGCTGGAAGAGAGGCGCTAGAGGTGTGTAGCAGAAGAAGCTTAATATTAGCTAGACATTAGGCCAAACATTAGGTAAATATTTGGGCTGTAAATACACACATACTGTACATATACAGTATATATATGCAAAAGTATGTGCACACCCCTTCATATTAGTGGATTTGGCTCCCGTTGCTGAAATCGAGCATGCAAGCATGCAATCTCCATAGACAAACATTGGCAGTAGAATGGCCTTTCATTGTGGCACCGTCATAGGATGCCACCTTTCCAACAAGTCAGTTCGTCAAATTTCTGCACCTCTAGAGCTGCCCCTGTCAACTGTAAGTGCTGTTATTGTCAAATGGAAACGTCTAGGAGCAGCAACGGCTCAGCCTCAAAGTGGTAGGCCATACAAGCTCACAGAACCGGAACAACAAGTGCTGAAGTGTGTAGCGCGTAAAAATTGTCTGTCCTCGGTTGCAGCACTCACTACCGAGTTCCAAACTGCCTCTGGAAGCAACGTCGGCACAATAACTGTTCGTCTGGAGCTTCATGAAATGGGGTCCATGGCCAAGCAGCCGCACACAAGCCTAAGATCACCATCCGCAATGCCAAGCATTGGCTGGAGTGGTTAAAGCTCGCCGCCATTGGACTCTGGAGCAGTGGAAACACGTTCTCTGAAATGATGAATCACACTTCACCATCTGGCAGTCCGACAGACAAATATGGGTTTGGCAGATGCCAGGAGAATGCTACCTGCTCAAATGCATAGTGCCAACTGTAAACTTTGGTGGTGGAGGAATAATGGTCTGGGGCTGTCTTTCATGGTTCGGGCTTGGCTCCTTAGTTCCAGTGAAGGGAAATCTTAAAACTCAAGCATACACTGTCATTCTAGGTGATTCTGTGCTTCCAACATTGTGGCAACAGTTTGGGGAAGGCCCTTTCCTGTTCCATTATGTCAAAGCCTCCATGCACGAAGAGAGGTCCAGCAATGTTCCAACATCTAGTGGAAATCCTTCCCAGAAGAGCGGAGGCTGTTATTGCAGCAAAGGGGGGACCAACTCCATATCAATGCCCATGATTTTGGAATGAGATATTTGACTAGCAGGTGTACACATACTTTCGGTCATGTAGCGTATTTATCTGTCAAAATGCAACAACACAAAGTTTACAGATTATGAAATGGAAAATCTGTACCTTCCTCCAGGCCGCTCTCTGTAGTCCCGGGGCAGTCGGGCAAGCAAAGTGCCACTATTGATTAGGCTTATGTTTTTAGACAACATTATTATACCTAAATTATAGGCTACAACACAGTTCAATTTGGAATGTATTATTGTTATCAAAAGTGAGTAGTCCTGCACAATTAATGGCTAGGACTGTAAACTGCAGTGATGTAGGCTAATTTGAATAACTGCTCAAACATCCTGTTTTAAATGCTATACGCTGAAATAACTGAATACAGCCTCGGCCTGATTATGCAACCATTTGCATTAGTTATGGGTTCATTCCTGACAGTTTACAAGGTCCAGAGGCTACTCATACGATGTATTCTGATCACATGACCGCACACTCTCTTTCTCTCCATTCAAACTCAGTCAGTTCTTTCAGTTTCTGTACTTTACATTCAGCAAGCAAGAGCAAGATGAAATCTCGCCTCGATAGGCTAGTGGTAGAAAATAAAATGCTTGAAATAAGTGTACAACAAGCTATTGTAGGTCTAGTCTAGCTTTTCCTGGGACTCCAAGAGCTAAAGAGGAATTATCAGGAATAATACTGCAGTGAGTAGCCCATAGGCTTACCCAATGAATTTACACAGATTATGAAATGACAGACAGCGTAGACATGTCACTAGAAAAAGGAGGGGAACAACTAATAGGAATACAGATAGTTCAGCCATCCACATGCACTGTTGTCCTCCCCATTCAGTAGCAGCAACCCCTCCAACAGCCGATTTAATCCACTAACTTTTTTCCGTATTGAGGAACCATCTCCTTTCGACTTCAAAAGAATTCAATTGAACTTTTCTAGACTCTTCATCAGACAGAGATGGCAAAGAAACCCTTACATTCGTGTGAAGATAACTTTTTTCATGAGCTTTGTAATTGTGCGATGCCATGCTCTTTGTTGTTTATTGGTGCTTTCAAGACAACTGGGAACTTGGGAAAAAAACTGTCAAATCATGAGGTCATTGATCTTTTGATCAGAAAGTCGGAGCTCTAGAAAGATGCCAGAGTTTCCGACTTGGAATTCCAAGTTGTATGACCATAAAAAAAAAATAAAAAAAACAGTCGGTGCTTGTTTTTTCCCAATTGTGAACGCACTGAAGTCGGAAGTCTGAGATTGCTGAGTTCCGACTTATTTTTGAACGGAGCAATAAACACCAAGAAATGTCTACCACTGTTCTACGTCATCAATACAAGCACTATTTGATTCGCTAGGTACTCTACGCGCCCACGTTCTTGATACGCCAAGCACAAAGAGGGACTGATCGAACAGCCAATGGAAAGGTGAAAGCAGAATGCCCATCCACCTGGGCTCAGCAAGGAGAATGAGAGAGAGAAAGGGTAGTACACCAAAGTTACACATAGTCGAATTCAATACGTAAATTCCAAAATGCTGAAATATACTGACATTTTATTGATTACAAATTACATGACCACACCCTGGATTTAAAAAATCCTAAACCCTCCCCCTGCCTGAAATTTAAAAAGTATGACCCTCCCCCATTTTCCTCCAGGTAACAATTAATTATATTTTGAACGCTCCCTTACATGAAGCTTGTGACTATTTTGTGTCCAATAGAAATGAATGGTAAATAATGTATTGTGTCATTTTGGAGTCACATTTATTATAAGTAAGAATAGAATAGGTTTCTAAACACTTCTACATTAATGTGGATGCTACCATGATTACGGATAATCCTGAATGAATCGTGAAAAATGATGAGTGAGAATGTTACTGTGGCATAAAAATCATACCCCCCCCAAAAAAATGCTAACCTCTCCTGTTATTGTAATGGTGAGAGGTTAGTATGTATTGGGGTTATGATATTTGTGCGTCAAACACCCATCTTGGAGGTGATGACGCCACAAACAGAAGCACATCAAAGACTATGGGAGTAAATGGCCTTCAAGCATGTAGAACCAGGCAATGGAGAACATGACGACTATGAGTGGGGCCCAGATTGGGGTAGCACACTACAAGAGTCAGAAAGGGGATACACTGTAAACATGAAGTGCTTTGTAACACTCAAACTAGTGGCAACTGAACTGCCACCGCCTTAAAGGAGACGAAACATTAACTTTGCTGGAGTATTAAAACATGGCTGTGCATTGGGACAGATTTAAGGTGTACTGAAGCATTCATCCTGAGTCATTCTGAAACATGTCATGGTCCATTGTAACACCACATAATCAATAGTTTTGCAACCCCTTGCTAGAGACTGGGAGCCCTAACCCATAAAAGGTTAAAAACACTATTATGGTGTTTCGAGTCCTGTGTAGTGCAGAATTCGATCCCTTCTTCTGGAGTTTCCAAATACTGTAAATGGGAGTCCCTCTTATTGTGTATTCCCTGCTCTTATATGGTGTTTATAAACTCCTCATCAGTAATTCCAAAAGGTCAAATGGACAGTAGTATGCTCAAACAAAATGAATAATTTTGTCCAGGATAATTCATGAGTGCAAAATTACCTTTTCAAGACCTGATCGAAGCTTCAAATTATTTATCTTTTATTATCAAATTATCAAATTACAAAACATGAAAAGGTCTTAAACATTTTTATATTGATAAAGACAGGTCACAGATCTGTTAGGTATTTATCAGATTCTTCAAAATCAATAGAAATGTGGCATTATATTTCACCTTCATGGAAAAGAATACATGCAATGACTGCTAATGTTAGAAGTAGCACTCATACAAAACTTGTAAAAAACAGTTCAGCCCAGGGCTCAATGCAATCCACCAGTCATCCATTGTTCTGTCCAGACCTGAGTCTTTATATTCAGGTGGTACAGGTGGTTCAGGTGGCATGGAAGGTTGGTCAGAGCAATTGAATCACAGTCCAGTTAAGTTAGATGATACGATTGACAGTTGAGTTAGCATTAGTCTGTGTTCCTGGTCTTGATTGGCTTTGGTTAGGATAGGCCAGCACGGTGAGTAACGTAGTATGTATGCCAGTGGCGGTCAGTGACGTTTAAGATGAGGGAAGATTATATTTTTTTCTTCATGAGCATGGCCTTATTTCTATTACAGCAAATTGGATGACTGTCAATCATA
Organism: Salvelinus sp. IW2-2015; assembly: GCF_002910315.2. Classification (NCBI taxonomy): domain Eukaryota; kingdom Metazoa; phylum Chordata; class Actinopteri; order Salmoniformes; family Salmonidae; genus Salvelinus; species Salvelinus sp. IW2-2015. Next base: position 30,021,578 of record NC_036838.1, read on the forward strand.
TTCCATTCACCCAGGTCAATGTAACAGTGATACTCAAATTTTTCCTATACCCGTCATGAGGTTGCTACAACCTAGCCAATGAATGAAAGTTTCCAACATAGGTGCACACGAGAGAAAAATCGAGGTTGAGAGAAAAATTTGAGGTGACAGACACCTTGCACGCTCTTGCCTGCATCTAGCTGATATAGGGTGTAATAATTAGTCCAACAGTTGCAAACCAGAGTTTCTATTGGACAAATTCATGTATGTTTATCCCTGTTCCGTTTGCTTTCGTTTAAGAAACGTTTTTCAACAGAATTGACAGAATGAATACACACACCTGACCACATGTAAACACAGTTCACTTTCATAGCAGCCACGTTTTATTCCTTCTCGCATCTATGCACTCTTCTCTCACCTTTTCGCTTGCTTGTGGACTTCACTGCACAACACATCAGCTGTATGTGACCAAGCGAAAAAACCTTTCCAAGCCAAACCRTATCATAACCGCTACACACAGCCTACATCGTTGTCACCATATTAATTAGGGCTATGCCCCTTTTTTCTCAATTTCCACCTGAATGATGTGCCCAAAGTAAACTGCCTGTTGCTCAGGCCCTGAAGCCAGGATATGCATATAATTGGTACCGTTGTAAAGAAAACACTTTGAAGTTTGGGGAAATGTTAAAATAATGTAAGAGAATATAACACAATAGATATGGTAGGAGAAAATCCAAAGACAAAAATCTATTTTTGGGGGGAGAGAGACCATGCTCTTACAATGGAAAGTATAGGGGCATACTGAATTCTAGCTCCCAGGATGCAATTCCTATGGCTTACACAGGGTGTCAGCAGTCTATGTTCAAGGTTCCAGGCTTGTAAYTTCCAAAACGAATAAGAAGTATCAGTTTTAGTACTGGGACACAGTCTTGTAAATTCGTGTTTTGGCGCACCATGAAGACAAGAGACACCTTCTAAAATCGGTTTCCTATTGAACATACTTCTATCCATAAGAAATATTATAGTTTGATTACATTTTAGGGTATCTGAGGAGTAAATAGAAACGTATTTTGACTTGTTGAAACAAGGTTTAGGGGTAGATTTTCGGATTCCTTTCTCTGCATGTTGAACGAGTTGATTACTCAAAACGATGGCGCCAACTAAACAGACTTTTTGGGATATAAAGAAGAATTTTATCTAACAAAACGACACTACATGTTATCGCTGGGACCCTTTGGATGTGAAATCAGAGGAAGATTTTCAAAAAGTAAGTGAATATTTAATCGCTATTTGTGAATTTATGAAACCTGTGCTATTATGTGCTTTCGCTGTAATTGCTACTGTAAATCGGACAGTGCAGTTAGATTAACAAGAATCTAAGCTTTCAACCAATATAAAACACTTGTATGTACCTACATGTTTAATATCCATAATTTTTATGATTATTTATTTGATTTGCGCGCCCTCCAGTGTCACCCCGGAAGTTGTCCCGCTAGCGGGACGCCTAAGGTAATTAACTAAAGTAACGTCATAGTCAACATAGCTAATAGAACTAATGCGTTAGTAAACCCACTATAATCATGCAGTAACATTAGTGTTCAGTCAGTAAGCAGTTACACCAGCAGGCCCCGGTGGTAATAAATGAGTAAAACCAAAAGCTTACCTTGACTTGGAGGAGTTCCAGTGTTAGATAGTCAAAGCCAGCTAGCTAACATGTCATCCCTCTGTCTGAGCAGGGTGTTTGAGTTGGCAAAACTCAAGTGGAACTGAAAAAAAATGAAATCGCTCTCTCTCGCTTCTAATTCATTCAATTTATTTCAAAACTGTTCAACTATATTATTTCTCTCTCTTTGAGTGAACTCTGATAGGTTGAAGGACGTCCTCCGGAGGTTGTCATAAATACTGTGTAAGACTATGGAAGGAGGTGAGAATCATGAACCTCCTGGGTTTTGTATGGAGTCAATGTACAGAGAGGATGACGGAAGCAAGCTGTCCTCTGGCTACACCATCGTGCTACCCTACAGAGTGCTGTTGAGGCTACACCTTCATTGCAAAATGGTGTGTTTTAATCAATTATTTGGTGATGTGATTATATTTAGTATAGTTTTATCTAAAAAGGATAACTTCAAATTGACCATTTTTATATTTTTATGAAATTCGCTGAGGGAAATGACCTTCCCCCTTCCTCCTTTGAGGAGCCTCCAATGATGTATGTATGTCTTTCTGCAGGGAGACAGAGACATAGAAAATAATAACAAGTAATAATGACAGTACATGAATGCTTAATTAGGTTATCAAATGCTGTAATATTAATAAATTGTAAATACAATTCTACAATTATTAAACATACCAATAGCAATATGCAAAAAGCTAATACTTGATTAAGCTATGCAAATATAACAAGATAACAATAAGAATGTCAAAAGTGGGATGCAATAACATGTGGTATGGTAGGCCAAAGCTAGAGCAGGCTAAAATGGCAGTGGCTATATAGTGTAGCATATAGCATGTGGGGAATACAGTTGAAGTCAGAAGTTTACATACACTCAGGTTGGAGTCATTAATACTCGTTTTTCAACCACTCCACAAATTTCTTGTTAGCAAACTATAGTTTTGGCAAGTCGGTTAGGATATATACTTTGTGCATGACACAAGTAATTTTTCCAACAATTGTTTACAGACAGATTTTTTCACTTGTAATTCAATGCAACACAATTCCAGTGGGTCAGAAGTTTACATACACTAAGTTGACTTTGATGTTAAACAGCTTACAAAATTCCAGAAAATGATGTCATGGCTTTAGAAGCTTCTGATAGGCTAATTGACATAATTTGAGTCAATTGGAGGTGTACCTGTGGATGTATTTCAAGGCCTACCTTCAAACTCAGTGCCTCTTTGCTTGACATCATAGGAAAATCAAAAGAAATCAGCCAAGGCCTCAGAAAAAAAGAATTATACCTCCACAAGTCTGGTTCATCCTTGGGAACAATTTCCAAACCCCTGAAGGTACCACGTTCATCTATACAAACAATTGTACTATCACGCCCTGACCTTAGAGATCCTTTTTATGTCTCTATTTTGGTTTGGTCAGGGTGTGAGTTGGGGTGGGTATTCTATGTTCTATTATTTGTATTTCTATGTTTTGGCCGGGTAGGGTTCTCAATCAGGGCCAGCTGTCTATCGTTGTTTCTGATTGAGAACCATACTTAGGTAGCCCTTTTCCCCACCTGTCTTTGTGGGAAGTTGACTTTGTTTGTGGCACATAGCCTTAAGCTTCACGGTTTGTTTTGTATTGTTTATTGTTTTTTTGGCGTAATTTCTAATAAAAAGAAAATGTACGCTTACCACGCTGCACCTTGGTCCACTTCATTCAACAGCCGTGACATATACGCAAGTATAAACACCATGGGACCACACAGCCGTTATACCGCTCAGGAAGGAGACACGTTCTGTCTCCTAGAGATGAATGTACTTCGTTGCGAAAAGTGCAAATCAACCCCAGAACAGCAGCAAAGGACCTTGTGAAGATGCTGGAGGAAACAGGTACAAAAGTATCTACATCCGCTGTAAAACGAGTCCTATATTGACATAACCTGAAAGGCTGCTCAGCAAGGAAGAATCCACTGCTCCAAAACCGCCATAAAAAAGCCAGACTATGGTTTGCAACTGCACATGGGGACAAAGACTGTACTTTTTGGAGAAATGTCCTCTGGTCTGATGAAACAAAAATATAACTGTTTGGCCATAATGACCATCATTATGTTTGGAGGGAAAAAGGGGGATGCTTGCAAGCTGAAGAACACCATCCCAACTGTGAAGCACGGGGGTGGCAGCATCATGTTGTGGGGCTGCTTTGGTGCAGGAGGGACTGGTGCACTTCACAAAATAGATGGCATCATGAGAAAGGACAATGAGGTGGATATATTGAAGCAACACCTCAAGACATCAGTCAGGAAGTTAAAGCTTGGTCGCAAATGGGTCTTCCAAATGGACATTGACCCTAAGCATACTTCCAAAGTTGTGGGACAATGGCTTAACTTCTCTAGGATAGGGGGCAGCATTTTCACGTTTGGATGAAAAGCATACCCAAATTCAACTGCCAGCTACTCATYCCCAGAAGATAAGATATGCATATTGTTAGTAGACGTGGATAGAAAACACTCTGACGTTTCTAAAACTGTTTGAATTATGTCTGTGAGTATAACAGAACTCATATGGCAGGCAAAAACCTGAGAAGAAATCCAAACAGGAAGTGGAAATTCTGAGGTCGGTCGATTATCAACTCAGCTCCTATTGAAGATACAATGGGATATTGGTAATGTTGCACTTCCTAAGGCTTCCACTAGATGTCAACAGTCCTTAGAACCTTGTCTGATGCTTCTACTGTGAAGTGGAGCCGAAGGAGAGAGGAATGAGTCAGGTCTATCATGACCTGAACATGCCCTGACCATGCGCGTTCACGTGAGAGCGAGCTCTGTTCCATCGCACTTCTGAAGACAATGGAATACTCCGGTTGGAACATTATTGAAGAATTATGTTAAAAACATCCTAAAGATTGATTCAATACTTCGTTTGTCATGTTTTTACCGACTGTAATATAACTTTTTTAACTTTTCGTCCGTACTTTCCACTGGACGCGTCGTGAGTTTGGGAAGTGTACTGAACGCCAGAACAACAAGGAGGAATTTGGACATAAATGATGGACATTATCGAACAAAACAAACATTTATTGTGGAACTGGGATTCCTGGGAGTGCATTCTGATGAAGATCATCAAAGGTAAGTGAATGTTTATAATGTTACTTCTGACTTCTGTTGACTGCATAATATGGCGGATATATTTGTGTCTTGATTGGGCTCTGAGCGCCGACTCAGATTATTGCATGGTTTGCTTTTTTCATAAAGCTTTTTTGAAATCTGACACAGCGGTTGCATTAAGGAGAGTGCATCTAAAAATTCCATGCATAACAGTTGTATCTTTTAGCAATGTTTATTATGAGTATTCCTGTAAATTGATGTGGCTCTCTACAAAATCAAAGGATGTTTTGGAACTTCTGAACGTAAGGTGCCAATGTAAACTCAGATTTTGGATATAAATATGAACTTTACCGAACAAAACATACATAAAGTCCTATGAGTGTCATCTGATGGAGATCATCAAAGGTTAGTGATTAATTGTATCTCTATTTCTGCTTTTTGTGAATCCTCTCTTGGCTGGAAAAATGGCTGTGTTATTCTGTGAATAGGCACTCACCTAACATAATCGTTTGGTTTGCTTTTGTCGTAAAGCCTTTTTGAAATCGGACACTGTGGGTGGATTTAAACAAGTGTATCTTTAAAATGGTGTAAAATACATGTATGTTTGAGGATCTTTAATTATGGGATTTCTGTTGTTTTGAATTTGGCGCCCTGCAATTTCACTGGCTGTTGAAGAGGTGGGACGCTACCGTCTCACGTACCCTAGAGAGTTTCATCTAAACATTTGTCTTGGAATTGGAATTTCACACACAAAAAAACATTCTCCCTAGGCCCTATTCAAACTTGAGATAAGTTGATTTAATGTGGAATTTAAAAAATGATGACTGTAGTCCATTTTTTCTTCAGTCCATGTTAAGTCTACTTATCTCAAGTCTGAATCGGGCCCCATGTGATCAGTGTAAATCTCACAAAGTTGCCTGCCAACTCTAGCCTATAATTAGTGTCAAAGTCTACGCTAGTCAAAGTAGTCAATTCCCAGTGTCTTCTTCAATTAGAATCTTACCAGAAAAGCATATGTATATTTATAATCAATCAATATTTATGCTATAAACCATTTGCAATTTTGAAACATTTGATTATATGAGAGACACAGTCTGCAAAAACAGTTTGATTGGATTCTACCTTTTACATGCACTGAAACACCAAAAAGTGTTTTCACAACACTCTGTTAAAAACACAACTATTCAGATTGAAGAACCACTTTGGGTGGCTCAGAATACTTCCAATCTGTTTTGAAATACATTCAGTGTATTATAACACTTACATTGGTTTTACATTCAAACACACTCCAAACACCAGATCTCAGCAAAAGTGCACTACTTTTCATGGTTTTACTACACAAGGATGGCGTTTTGAGTCTTTATATTTTAACAGTGTATAGTGATGGGAATAATTTGTCACAAGTACACAGTGGTGTAAAGTATAAATACTTAAGTAAAACTTAAGTAGTTTTTTGGGATATCTGTACTTTACTTTACTATTTATATTTTTTTACAACTTTTACTTTTACTTCACTACATTCCTAAAGAAAATTATGTACTTTTTACTCCATACATTTTCCCTGACATCCAAAAGCACACATTTTGAATGGCAAACAGGAAAGGAAAATTGGCAAATTCATGCACTTATCAAGAGAACATCGCTGTTCATCTCTACTGCCTCTGATCTGGTGGACTCATTAAACACAAATGCTTCGTTTGTAAATTATGCCTGAGTGTTGGAATGTGCCCCTGGCTATCTGTAAATAAAAAAAATAAAAAAATGGTGCATCTGGTTGGCTTAATATAGGGAATTTGAAATGATTGATACTTTTACTTTTAATACTTAAGTATATTTTAGCAATTACATTCACTTTTGATACTTAAATATATTTAAAACCAAATACTTTTAGACTTTTACTGAAGTAGTATTTTACTGGGTGACTTTCACTTTTACTTGAGTCATTTTCTATTAAGGTGTCTTTACTTGTATGACAATTGGGTACTTTTTCCACCACTGCAAGTACAGTAGCTTCATCATCTGCGGCATCTGCTCCACCCCATATATTAGTGGACGGTTGTATACCTAACTGCCACTGACACCAGTGGAGGAAAAGCCATCAAATGTCAGCCAAGAATATGGGTCAAGAGGCCCTAAAGGAAGAATAATGCAGAACAAAATGCAAACAGCTCCAAGGAAAGTTGCACTGGTAACCACCCAATTCAGAAACCTGAATGCAACGTCAGAACAAGGCTCACTGGAAAAGAACAAGAAGTGGAGATCAAGGCCGGAAGAACCTCAATCTCAGAGACAACGGAAGAAAAAGCATTCACACCCCGGGAGAAAGACAGGCTATTCTGTCAGCTCAGCCTCCATTGAAGAGACAGGATCCTAACAAAAGCTTCTGGTGAGAACTAGTCTTTAATTGAAGCCCACCAGATGACCCTTAAAGATTAAATGTAATTGTCAAGATTAAGACCAAGAGATCATGGGAAACACTGCCACTGACAATGACCACAACCAATTGGACAACAGATTTGAAAGACATTGATGGTATGCCTCTGTCCTTTTGGGAATCTTCTGACAAATTCCAAAACCAGGTCCAGGACAGCATAGGCATAGGAAAAATCCCATTCACTACTGTATCGCTCATCAATCAAAAGCTCTTGATGAGTACGCTCTCAAAAAATGGGAGGCCTATGAAAAATGGCCACAATGTTCTGCAATAGCGCCCGACAGAGATGATCAACAGTTATTGGATTCATTAATAGACGGACTCAGTCCAGCTCATCAATCCACACTGATACTGGGAATTGACCCAGGTGAGACATATGAGGCTGTCATAAGATGGGCTGGGYGAATCAAACTGTTCGAAAAGAAGGGCCAGCCCACAAAGCTCAATTGGCCTTGACAAGGTGGTTTACCTCGGTCAGAGGATTTCAGGTGAAGGATGTTGCAGACCACTGAATGAGTAAGAACCTTACAGCAGCTTCCAATGAAAATCACTGTTACAGGAATAAGGAAGGCTGTCGGCCATAGTTCATACATTCAAGATTTTGTCAGCATATCACGACCGCTCATTGATTTATACAAAGGGGGGAGGCCGGAGCAGGAGAACTCCTGTTCTAGGGAAAATGTAGACATTATCTTAAAGTACTAGACAAATCAGTAAGAGCCAGTAACCAACATGCTAGACAGGCACAGCATATGTGGGATAATAACCACTTCTCCAATGAGAAACCTGATATTCCAGAAGTAAGTAGCTTTGTAATGATAAAACTACTGCCCCTGAAAAGCTTGGAAGCTAGGTGGGACCGGCCTTTTGATGTCCTACTCACAACAGACACAAGCAAATGTGTAGGAGGAAAGGGTATTGGCGGTGAAAGGTGGAAGCACTGGTCCCAGATCAAACCATGTAATGTTGATATAAGTGAAGAAACAKATGAGATGTGTCCTGAAACTGAGAACTGTGCCGCAATTAGTTTCGGAGGGTGGTTGGGGGCAGAGGCAGAAAAGGTGAAAGGGATAGGAGGATTATGGAGACTTCCATAATGACTTCTCTATTGTTTTTCTGTAGAGGACTACCACACTCTAAGTGAACCCTTCTTCAGTTGCAAGCAGATCTGCACCATTCTGGAGAGTCATCAGGAAGTGGTTACCCCAATCAACTCAAAAGTGGAGCTGAAAGACCATGGCACTGAAATTGTTGATACTAATTGGGATATGAGGAGTAAGCCAAGCATGAAGCACTGTGCAAAAAGGCATGAATTTAGACCTTTCTGATCCAGGGATTGGGAATTGCCGCATGAATCAAACACACATGTTAACAATTTGGATACCGTTAGATATGGGATGTCTGTATGCCACGGTGGTATTGGTTGAAGGGTAATCAATAATATTCCTTTGAAGGAAAGGTGCTAAAATGATGGGAAACGTTCATGGGAAACGTTCATGGGAATCAAAGAATGAGGGCAAATATTGTGAAACCAACCTAGAAACTGGGAACCAATGAAGGTCTAGATGTTCAAATTTCACTAAGATAAAGCAATGGTTACATGAACAAGTGGCACTACACACTTCACAGAAAAAGTATACGCAGAGCAAGAGCATTAGACGTAGTTTGTGTGGAGATATTGTTGGAACATTTGGGGCTATCAACTCCATAAGTCATTTGAACCAGATAGGCCAGGTAGGGTGATTTTCCCGAATGGGTTGCAGAAATGCCAGGGAAAAGGGATTAATGATGTAGGGGTAAGTGCAAGGCACACCAGTGGCGGTTGGTGCCGTTTAAGATGAGGGAGGATGATAATTGTTTTTATGAGCATTGCCTTATTTCTATTACAGCATATTGGATGACTATCAGTTCATATTCCATTCACCCAGCTCAATGTAACATCAATAGGATTAGGCTACTACTGTACATTATACTACAATTTTCCCTGGACCCATCATGAGGTTTCTACAACCTTTAAAATCAAATTTTCAATGTAGGTGCACAGTTCGAAAGAATTTGGAGGAATCAAGGTGACAGACAGTGACACATTCAATACATCCTTGCGCACTCTTGCCTGCATCTAGCTGATCTAGGGTGTAATCATTAGTCCAACAGTTGCAGATAAGAGATTTTGGACAAATTCAGGTATGGTTATCCCCATTTTGTTTCCGTTTAAGAAACGTTTTTCAACAGAATCGGCGGAATGAATACACCCCTGATCACACGCAAACACAGTTCACTATCATAGTAGCCACATAAAAACAGCATGATCACTTTGCTCGTTTTATATTTAATTCCTTCTCGCAACTATCTACACACTCTCCTCCTCTCACGTTTTCCTTCGCTTGTGGACTTCAGTGAACAATAGATCAGCTGTCTGTGACCAGGCGACAACAACTTTCCAAGCCAAACCTGCGTGTCAAGACCGCAGCCTACATCGTTCCCTAACACCTAAAACACTTCTGCGAGCAGACCTTTCTAATCGACCTGGCCCGGGTATCCTGGAAGGATACTGACCTCATCCCGTCGGTAGAGGATGCTTGGTCGTTCTTTAAAAGTAATTTCCTCACCATCTTAAATAAGCATGCCCCTTTCAAAATATGTAGAACTAAGAACAGATGGTTCACCCCAGACCTGACTGCCCTCGACCAGCACAAAAACATGCTATGGCGGACTGCACTAGCATCGAATAGTCCCCATGATATGCAACTTTTCAGGGAAGTCAGGAACCAATACACGCAGTCAGTTAAGAAAGCAAAGGCTAGATTTTTTAAACAGAAATTTGCATCCTGTAGTTCTAACCCCAAAACGTTTTTGGACACTGTAAAGTCCATGGAGAATAAGAGCACCTCCTCCCAGCTGCCTACTGCACTGAGGCTAGGAACCACTGTCACCGATAAATCCACGATAATAGAGAATCTCAATAAGCATTTCTCTAAGGCTGGCCATGCTTTCCTCCTGGCTACCCCAACCCCGGCCAACAGCTCCGCACCCCCCGCAGCTACTTGCCCAAGCCTCCCCAGCTTCTCCTTCACCCAAATCCAGATAGCAGATGTTCTGAAAGAGCTGCAAAACCTGATCCCATACAAATCAGCTGGGCTAGACAATCTGGACCCTCTCTTTCTAAAATTATCCACCGCCATCGTTGAAACCCCTAGTACCAGTCTGTTCAACCTCTCTTTCGAATCGTCCGAGATCCATAAAGATTGGAAAGCTGCCGCGGTCAGACCCAAACTGTTATAGACCTATTTCCATCCTGCCCTGCCTTTCTAAGGTCTTCGAAAGCCAAGTTAGATCACTGACCATTTCCAATCCCACCGTACCTTCTCCGCTGTGCAATTCGGTTTCCGAGCTGGTCACGGGTGCACCTCAGCCACGCTCAATGTACTAAACGATATCATAACTGCCATCGATAAAAGACAGTACTGTGCAGCCGTCTTCATCGACCTGGCCAAGGCTTTCGACTCTGTAAATCACTGTATTCTTATCGGCAGACTCAACAGCCTTGGTTTCTCAAATGACTGCCTCGCCTGGTTCTCCAACTACTTCTCAGATAGAGTTCAGTATGTCAAATCGGAGGGCCTGTTGTCCGGATCTCTGGCAGTCTCTATGGGGGTACCACATGGTTAAATTTTCGGGCCGACTCTTTTCTCTGTATATATCAACGATGTCGCTCTTGCTGCGGGCGATTCCCTGATCCACCTCTACGCAGACGACACCATTCTGTATACATCTGGCCATTCTTTGGATACTGAGKTAGCAAACCTCCAAAAAAGCTTCAATGCCATGCAACACTCCTTCCGTGGCCTCCAACTGCTCTTAAACGGTAGTAAAACTAAATGCATGCTTTTCAACCAATCGCTGCCCTCACCCGCCCGCTAGACTAGCATCACTATTCTGGACGGTTCTGAATTAGAATATATGAACAACTACAAATACCTAGGTGTCTGGCTAGACTGTAAACTCTCCTTCGACTCATATTAAACATCTCCTAGCCAAAATTAAATCTAGAATCGGCTTCCTATTTCGCAACAAAGCCTCATTCACTTACGCTGCCAAACATACCCTCGTAAAACTGACTATCCTACCGATCCTCGACTTCGGCGATGTAATTTACAAAATAGCCTCCAACACTCTACTCATCAAACTGGATGCAGTCTATCACACTGCCATCCGTTTTGTCACCAAAGCCTCATATACCACCCACCACTGCGACCTGTATGCTCTCGTCGGCTGGCCCTTGCTACATATTCATCGCCAGACCCACTGGCTCCAGGTCATCTATAAGTCTTTGCTAGGTAAAGCTCCACCTTATCTCAGCTCACTGGTCACCATAACACCCACCCGTAGCACGCGCTCCAGCAGGTATAGCTCACTGGTCATCCCCAAAGCCAACACCTCCTTTGGCCGCCTTTCCTTCCAGTTGTCTGCTGCCAATGACTGGAACGAATTGCAAAAATTTCTGAAGTTGGAGACTTATATCTCCCTCACTAACTTTAAGCATCAGCCATCTGAGCAGCTTACCGATCGCTGCAGCTGTACACAGCCCATCTGTAAATAGCCCATCCAATCTACCTACCTCATCCCCATATTTTTTTTTTTTTTTTTTTTTGCTCTTTTGCACACCAGTATGTCTACTTGCACATCATCATCTGCACATCTATCACTCCAGTGTTAATTTTCTAAATTGTAATTACTTCACTACTATGGCCTATTTATTGCCTTACCTCACCCATTTGCATACACTGTATATAGACTTTATCTATTGTGTTATTGACTGTACGTTTGTTTATTCCATGTGTAACTCTGTTGTTTGTGTTGCACTGCTTTGCTGTATCTTGGCCAGGTCGCAGTTGTAAATGAGAACTTGTTCTCAACTGGCCTATCTGGTAAAATAAAGGTGAAATAAAAATATATAAAAAATCGTTGTCATGTCAGAGTCAAGATAGCTATTAGAACTAACGTGTTAGTAAACCCGCAACAATCATGCAATACAGTGTACAGTCAGAAAGTAGTTTAGCAGTAACACCGGCAGCCCCGGTGGCAAAGCATTGATAAAACCAAAACCTTATCTTGACTTGAAAGAGTTCAGGTGTTGGATAGCCATAGCCAGCTAGCTAACATTGCATCCCTGACTATTTGTTTGAGCTGGGTGTTTGAGTAGGTTAAATTAGCTAGCTGCATTCCCTAGCTAAGTGAAAGTGAAAGTCATACATACTGTGTAAGTCTATGGAAGGGGGTGAGAACCATGAGCCTCCTCGGTTTTGTATTGAAGTCAATGTACGCAGAGGAGGACAGAAGCTAGCTTTCCTCTGGCTACAGTATGGTGCTACCATACAGAGTGCTGCTGAGGCTACTATATACCTTCATTGCAAAACAGTGTTTTAATCAATTATTTGGTGATGTGAATTTATTTAGTATAGCTAAAAAAATAGAAACCTTTTTTAATGTTTCACTATGTACATTTTAATTAAATTCACTGAGGAGGATGGTCCTCCCCTTCCTCCTCTAAGGAGTCCAATGCGGCATACTATATCTGCTGCCCAACATTTGGATCAAGCTCTGTCAGGAGTAACTCAGGCCTTGTTAAATGGGAACAACTTTGAGGCGAGGAGTGAGGTTTGCTTATTCCTGGCCCAAAAACTTAATAAAGGGAGATTTCATCATCTCCAGCAACACCCCAACATCAACATACTATGTATAAATGGCATGTTTCTATGTTTAGTTGAAAAAAGATAGGGAGATGTGTTCCCAATGACATCATTGGTGTGCATTGTGATTTTAACCCATTATGAGCAGGCCTCATTTTCAACTAATTGGTTGATGATGTCGTTGGAAACTCTTTTTTTCCTACAAAATATAGAAAGGTGCCATTTTCATATACAGTATGTTGATGTTGGGGTGGTGCTGGAGATGATGAATGTGAAGTTTAAAATGTTTTAATGTCCCTTTAAAGGCCAACTGATATAGGACATTCAAATCTTGTGGACGGGGAAGGTCCTGGACAGGGTACGACTACTTGCAGGACAGATAGATGTTTCTGAATTTGAACATGTACCCTTGGTCGGTATTACCATAGATCCTCCAAACATGAGTGGAAGTGAAACGTTGCCTTCAACACTAGAATGGCCTGAGTTTGAGAAAATGTATGTTAAGAAAGTGAAATGATTCCAACCTATGGGAATGCAGCAAGGTGACCATGTCATCAGGATGGGCCAAGGTGACTAATGAGCAAGGGGCAAAAGAAACTTGGGTTTCCACCACTGATTGTTGTGACGAGGAGCGAAAATGTGTAACTTGCATTAGGAACAAAACATTCGGAACACCTTTCAATATTGAGTTGCACCCCATTTTGCTTTCAGAACAGCCTCAGTGCGTCTGGGCATGGACTCTACAAGGTGTTGTGTCAAGTTGGCTGGATGTCCTTTGGATGGTGGCTGGATGTTGGCTGGATGTCCTTCTTCATACACACGGGAAACTGTTGAGAATGAAAAATACAGCAGTGTTGCAGTTCTTGACACAAACCAGTGCGCCTGCCACCTACTACAGTACCATACCCAGTTCAAAGGCACTCAAATATTTTGTCTTGCCCATTCACCCTCTGAATGGCACACATTCACAATCCTTGTCTCAATTGTCTTAAAGGCTTAAAGGCTTAAAAATCCTTCTTTAACCTGTCTCCTCTCCTTCATATACACTGATTGAAGTGGATTTAACAAGTGGCATCAATAAGGGACCAAAACTTTCACCTGGATTCACCTGGTCAGTCTATGTCATGGAAAAAGCAGGTGTTCATAATGGTTTGTATACTCAAGTGTAGATAGAATCCTTCTACAAATTCTCATCCAATCAACCATGTATCGATTATTCCATGTGTCAGTGTGGCCTTTCAATAGTGTTAGTTAAAACAGCGCTACACCACAAACGTGTGCCCCCTGTTCTATTGATTTCAGTGTGATATCGATGGAAGTGATTCATTTAAAAAAGTGTTGTGTTGCACTTATCGTGTTGGCGACCCACTTGAATCAAAATGCAACCCTTCAAAATTTAGCTAGCGGTCTTCTACAAATTGTCCTCTAACCAGTGATGTACACATTATTCATAGGTTCTGTGTGGTTTTGGAGCTGTGTCAGTTTTAACAGGACGTGCAAACCTCATCTCCCCCCTCTCGCACACCTGATTTCAAAGTTATAATGGATATTAGGGATTGACAAAACAGTGATGCGTTCAGTGGCAATTTTAGCATGTAAATCTTGKTGGGCAAAAAAAGACAAAAAAACACTGCTACACCTGGCTATCAGCGGAGCCCTGTCTGGCAGCGAAACAGTTCATTCAGCCTCATTTAATACCTTTTTACACTACCGTTCAAAAGTTATAGGACACTTACTCATTCAAGGGTTTGTCATTATTTTTACTATTTTCTACATTGTAGAATAATAGTGAAGACATCAAAACTATGAAATAACACATATGGAATCATATAGTAACCAAAAAAGTGKTATACAAATCAAAATGTATTTTATATTTGAGATTCTTCAAATAGTCACCCTTGCCTTGATGACAGATTTGCACACTCTATTCTACAATGTAGAATATTGTAAAATAAAGAAAAACCTTTGAATGAGTAGGTGTTCTAAAACTTTTGACCGGTAGTGTAGCTGATATGGCTGACTTGCTTAAACAAATGCGTTTTCTACTGACAATTGAGATGTACAAACTATGGCATAAGAGGACGACGAGCGGATAGGAGGCGATCCATAATTTCGATTAAGACATTAATGAGCGAGCTAAGATGGACTTAGTCAATATAAAAAAAAAATCAGCACTTTTTAAATGTACAGCAACAGAATTCAGAAAATGGGTTGTTCTTACAGTATTCTCCCTGTACACCAAGTCAGAACTGTAGGATAAATAAAGTGGGTCTATAAGCAGACAATGAAAGCTCTTACAGTATCCCATGATTACATTTCTCTAAAACAGGCTATAGGCTACATGTGCACCACCAAGTCAGAACAGTAAGCTAAGTTATGAGGGGGAAAGGGACCAAATTATTAGGGTGAGGCACATGGGCTACTAACAGCTTACTACACAACATACACTTAGTATTACTTTCTTAACTACAGTATACATATCTCCCTGGCATATTACATAATTTATGCAGCAGCATTCAATACGTTTTTTGACTTACCTTGTGCTGTGCTCACTTGAACAGGAAGGTGGCATGGCAGTCCTTCTCGTGGGCAAATATTATCATCAAACTTTATCATCAAAGTCTGACATTCTCTGGATTTATGGTGCTTTCAAGACAACTAGGAACTCTGAAAAATACAAGGTTGAATCATGATGTCAGTGATCTTCAGGTTGGAGCTCTAGAAATCCTGACTTGGAATTCCGAGTTGGATGACMGTTCAAAACTTATTTTCCCAGTCGGAGCTTGTTTTTTTCAGTTCCCAGTTGTCTTGAACTCACTGAAGTCTGAGATTTCCCAGTTCTGAGTTTCCAGTTGTTTTGAACATGGTAGAAGTCATGCTGGATTGACAGCATGGCCAATGTATTCAACCTTTTCTGGCACGTTGTRTTGCATGTGAATGTTTATCCTTTTAAGCTTGGAAAAGAGACCCTTAAACCCAGACTTGGACCACACACTCACTCCACTGAATAGCAGGCTAATGATTGTTTTGCAATGCTTGCAGTTAACCACTGATTCCTTCCAAACCACTCTTTGTTGAATTTGCGATTTCCAACCTGTTGTGTAATGTTTATGTCCAATGGCCGATGAGCACTGATACGTTTTATCTAAAATGTATCTTCATATGACAAAGATTGAAAAAGATTTTCCAGTAGATTGTCAACTTGATTCATGATGACTGCTTGTCTAACTTGGTAGCTAAGATTTTGAAAGTATGATATAACGTGATTTGACGTCCTTTTATCTGTGGCCAATGACCTTGAGCCTTCTTGGATGGGCACTCCAATTTTAGAGCTCTCTGCGTAGATTTTGCGGTGACGTAGTCTCCCCATGACTGACAGAACACTGAGCCAATCACAGCACAACTAGAGAACATTACTAACCCCTGCTCGCCATATTTTCCATTGGAAAATACATTACCAACCCCTATGCCCCACCCCAACAGAAAGCACTGAGCTACTGTAGGCTGAAACACATGCATTTTGGAGAAGCCTTACTCAAGAAATACCCGCCCTGAATGACGGATCACCACTGGTTGTATTCCTCTTTCTGTTTTGGTGACCTCATTATAAAAATGCAGCATTCCTAAATGTAGCTGACTGTGTTCTGCAGATTATCCTCTTTCTAACCAGTGATGTAAAAATGTATCCAGTGTGGTTTCTTAGTTGTGATAGTTTCAACAGCGCATATCCCCCCTTCCAATCGATGACTGATTTATTGCCACTTGACAAAACAACCAGGTTTTTGGTGTGTGTGCATTTTATAGGTGCTCGTAAAAAAAGGAATAAAAGTAATACGATTACTATTGTTGCACATCTATGTGTAGATAGTACATTTTATATTTTCAACATATCACAAACTGTTTATGCATATTGGTTATTGATTTGGAAACTTTAAAACTGTGTTTTGACATTGGGCTATTTATCAATATGTGTTGTCAACAGGAAGCAGCGACAGCATCATTTTCAACTTAAAGGTGCACTATGCAGAAATCGCTCCACCATTTCCTGGTTGCTAAAATTCTAATAGTTTGTCTAATTTCAATGTATGTGACAGAACCTGGTGTACAAAACCAAAAGTAAAAGATACAAAAACAAAACTTAAGAACAGGAAGCATAGAAATAATGCACACATATATCTACCGCTTCTTAGACTTGCTTTTCAGTGAGAGTTTGGTCGAGTCGCCCAAAAAGTTACATATTGCAGCTTTAAGTATTAGGAAAATAAATAACTTTCAACATTAATTACAAATGGTATTGTTTTTAATCAGGTAAAAACTTCTGAATGAGTTCAAAAACGTGCTGTGATTTATTTATTTTGATGGTATACCAGGGCAAAATGGGTTTGCCCTGCCAAGCCAATGTGTTGTCAGAAGCAATATAGCCCAGAGAGTACACAGAAACAGGTGCATTTGTTTACAGATGATGACTGCCTGTAAAGTTACAATGCTAACATTCCCTAAAGCTCGTATTTTGGCATCTGTTAGGTGGGTATCATTAATGGGTGAGCTGCACATTTTGTAATCATGTATAGTCGCATGGAGGAGCAGTGAGTGTCCTTGGGTTTTTGCAGTTTATTTCTCGCTAGTGTTAGGCTTTTAAAGGTTGGTTTCTTGCTAGTGTTAGGCTTTTAAGGGTTGGTTTCTAGTTAAGGGTTGATTTCTAGCTAGTGGTAGGCTTTTAAGGGTTGGTTTCTCATTAGTGTTAGGCTTATAAGGGTTGGTTTCACGCTAGTGTTAGGCTTTTAAGGGTTGTTTCTCGCTAGTGCTAGGCTTTTATCGGTTGTTTTTTTTGCTAGTGTTAGGCTTTTAAGGGTTGGTTTCTCGCTAGTGTTAGGCTTTTAAGGGTTGGTTTCTCGCTAGTGTTAGGCTTTTAAGGGTTGGTTTCTCGCTAGTGTTAGGCTTTTATAGGTTGTTTTCTAGCTAGTGGCACCTCACTGTTTGCAGTGGAAGACTGGTTCTATCTCCAGGCCAGTGTCAAATCTTTGCTTGAAAAAGCCTCACTTTGCAGTGACCCCGCTAATAGTCAAAGTTTATAGTTATTTATGTGTTGTCACCATGAATGAGATATCGGTGAGCTAGCGATGCAGCCGACACATTGTCTGAAAAGGGCCCCCCTCAGCTTTGATGGATGGAAAGAAGAACAGAGCAAACGGAGGGAAATCCTCTCCTATAAAAGGAGTGTAGCTGTCGAGGCTCCGTGGCAGACCAACAGAATAAACGTCAGAATCAAGTTGCGGGGGGGGGGGGAGGGGTGAGAGAGAAAGAGAGAGACAGAGCAAGAGAGGAGAACGAAGGAATGAGCTGCCAGAGAAGTAGGCCAGTCATGTGTCAGCTTGAGCCCTCTGATGCGACAGGAGAGGAGGTTGATGAAAAAAGGAGAAAGAAGGGATATCAATATTTCAGCCGTGCGGCTACTCAAGCCACTGCCAATGACAGCAAACATCATGAAAAGATATGGGAACAGGGAAGGGGAAGAAATGAAAAAGATAAGAAGAGAACAGTAAAGTAAATGACATCTGAAGCCATTTCCTCTAAGGCCTTGGCTGATGCCATGCGCTAGCGGCAACTTGAAAACTACTACAGTTACGGGCCAAAAGTGCCCCCGTTACCATGTGATCAATGATGGCAAAGCTACCTTAAAGATGAGTCAGAAACTGACGCTAAGTACCCACTCAATTTCATGGCTTACTCTTAAAGTATAAGACATTCAAGACGTCATGAACAAAAATGTTACTGACAATGCTACAGAATGTCACTATGCTTTCAAACCTTGTGGTAGGCAATTAATGAATAAGTGACCAAGGACTTGATTGAGTGATACAAAATGTAGTTATACAAGCGAAGTTATATCATGTAAGTTAACTTCATTGGCAATACTCTAAGGCATGTCACCCATTATACGACTTACACAAATGATCAGACTTAGTAATACTAAAGGATAACTACCTTTAAGAGAATTTCTTTAAAGATCCACATTGGTCTACCTTTCACATGCAGAGTCCATCCTTCACTGAATGCTTGCCTTGCATTACCGCAACACTAAGTCTCCAATTAAAAGTAAGTTCTTCACACATGCTGCACATACAGAGTAATGGTGGGAGTGCTCTTACTCTTATTTGTTTGTTCTGTTTTCCCTGTGCTGCGTATCTATTAGGGGTGGGTCTGACTTTGATGGAGCGGGTGATTTTAGGCTTGGCCGTTAGCAAGCAGAGATAGAATATCTTCCTAAGGCCTAAGGATAGCACTTTTTATGAGATGTTCATTGCTGAAGCTACATCAACCTGTCTAAGCCCCACCGCAGCCTGCAAGTCTTTGGGTCTATCTTTTTTTTCCTTTCTTCCACCCTCCCTCTATCATTCCCTTTATCATATTTACCCCCTCTGCTTCTTCTATTGTCATTTTCATGGGTCGTGAAGAAAAATACCTGAAGATAACTAACGATAGACTGTCTTTTCTCTAATGGGCACCYGGTCATAATGTGGAACTTATCCTCCACATGGATATAGGGTTGTATTTTTGACATTGCTTAGCTATAATTACTTTTCTTCCCTCAAAACATCAATCTTTACAGCAACGTAGGTCTGAGTGCCACCTGCTTTAACCATTTTCTGGGTTCAGTCCATTTTTGTTCTAAGCTAAACTGAGACGTTACAGACACATAAAGACACCAAGGCCATGGTATAGCTAAAGACAGGAAGTGACTACGCTTTTCAATTCTCATACAGTCCCTAGAAATGCAGCTGAATAATAAAAAACAGACCGGAATGACAACAGGGGAGAAGGGGAGTGACAACTGCTGACATAGCAACCCTGTCAAGACCTACTCCTTCATCTCTCTCTCCCTCCATCCACCCTGTACACCATCCACCCCTCTCTCTCTCTCTCCACCCACCCCTCTTTCTCCATCCCACACCCCTCCCTGTCTACCATCCACCCCAGCACCCTCTTAGATCAGCAGTCGACATTGGCATTTAAAATTACCATCAGCCCCTAGCGCTCCATATAACCTACCCCCACCTCTCCACCGCCCACTTACCCATCATCACAGTGTGCGGCTCAATGACCCCTGGTCTGTATCAGCAATATTTCACCCTCAGATCAACACACAGTGTGATAAGGCTGGGGGAGGAGGGGAAGGAAGGATAGGAATCGTTCAAGGGGGCAAGAGATAGGGGAGAGGTGGGTGGATGGGTGATTGGGGGTTGCGTGGGATGGTATATCAACTCTAAAGCAAAATTATTGCCAATCAGATTTTATTCACAGCTCAACTGCTAGACAAATTGTGGGTCAGGGCACAGATTAATTTTATTTTAATAAGTCATTTTCCAGTGTGGGCTCACACTGCAACAGGCACACATGTGCACACACACACACAAAAACAAACACACACATTTGGTGCATATAGAGGTAGAGGCAGCATCGACTAACAACGTCCTGTGTGACTCAGACTTGAGAGTTTGATGTTTTCAGAGTGGCAGGATTTGACACACTTCCAGAAAACTTTTCTTGAAACGTCTGTCATAAGGGATAACTAAGGACATACAGTAACATTGTAAAAGCATAATGTCGGCTATTTTGCAGCTAATAGTAGCTAGTTTAGAATTGAAGTGTATTATTAGCTAGAATTATGCTGTATGGTGTCGACGAATAATTCTGTCACAAAGTTATGTATTTGCCGGGAACACATGCAAACCAGCTATCTTCAAGAAATTTGTGGGGAGGTGAGAGTAGGGAAATATGGCTATGAATAAAGAAATTACAAAGTGAGCACACATGCAACACATTATTTCGAAAACTCCAACTTCACCTTAAATTCATCTTTAATAAAACCAACTCATCCCATTGGAGAGCAATTTTGTGTTATTTTGTGATAAAATGTATGACAATGCATTCAAACACAGACCATGTTTACTTACAAAAACTTGCCTGGATTTGGATTGAGGGCATTTGGTTTTGGGGGATTACTTTGCACCTATCGGGCCTATTAGAATTCCCCACAAGGTGAGAGGAATGGTAATTTGATTGAATTAATGTACATGTACTGTAAAAATGGCTGAATAGACAAGTTATACCTGTCACGCCCTGGCCATAGAGAGGCTTTTATTCTCTATTTTGGTTAGGCCAGGGTGGGACTAGGGTAGGCATTCTAGTTTCTTTATTTCTTTTGTATTTCTACGTTTTGGCCGGGTATGGTTCTCAATCAGGGACAGCTGTCTATCGTTGTCTCTGATTGGGAATCATACTTAGGCAGCCTTTTTTCCTTTCGCATTTGTGGGTAGTTAACTTTGTTAGTGACACTATTGCCAAGTTAAGCTTCACGGTCGTGTCCTTGTTTTGTTGGCGACATTCATTTCAAATAAAAAGAAATGTACGCTCATCACGCTGCGCTTTGGTCCAGTCATTTCCAGGAAGAGGATCGTGACAGACCTTGGGGGATTTTTGCGCAGTATTCCTTTAGAACTCCTCAGGAATCAAAGCAGCTGAATTCAATGGCTGCCATGTTGGTTACTGGGCCCTTTGAAGTCAGTAAACAACGATGAACCCACTTCTGAAGGATGTCAGTTGTCACTTCTGTTCTTTCAAGTTCTCATCAAGTAGACCGGTTGTGGTGATTCAATCAACAGTTTCATTGGGCAGTTGCTGCACGGGTAATAGTGTATTTTGATTGTTAAACTGTCAAAAGTACAACCCTTGCTGTGAAATTGCATTGAGTTTGGTTATAGTGTACTGTACCAATGTAAGTGGTTATAACACCAGATTAAGGGTTAATCAATTAATCAATTAAAGTGGGGTCTACTAAGCTACAGTTGAAGTCGGAAGTTGCATACACCTTAGCCAAATACATTTAACCTCAGTTTCACAATTCATGACATTTAATCCTCGTAAAACTTCCCTGTCTTAGGTCAGTTAGGGTCACCACTTTATTTTAAGAATGTGAAATAATAGTAGAGAGAATGATTTATTTCAGCTTTTATTTCTTTCATCACATTCCCAGTGGGTCAGAAGTTTACATACACTCAATTAGTATTTGGTAGCATTGCTACTAAATTGTTTAACTTGGGTCAATGTTTCGGGTAGCCTTCCACAAGCTTCCACCAATAAGTTGGGTGAATTTTGTCCCATTCCTCCTGACAGAGCTGGTGTAACTGAGTAAGGTTTATAGGCCTCCTTGCTTGCACGCGCTTTTTCAGTTCTGCCCACAAATGTTCTATAGGATTGAGGTCAGGGCTTGTGTGATGGCCACTCAATACTTTTACGTTGTTGTCCTTAACCATTTTGCCACTACTTTGGAAGCATGCTTGCGGTCATTGTCCATTTGGAGGACCCATTTGTGACCAAGCTTTAACTTCCTGACTGATGTCTTGAGATGTTGCTTCAATATACACACATACAATTTTCCTCCCTCATTGATGCCATCTATTTTGTGAAGTGCACCAGTCCCTCCTGCAGCAAAGCACCCGCACAACATGATGCTGCCACCCCGTGCTTCACCCGGTGTTCTTCGGTTTGCAAGCCTCCCCCTTTTTCCTCCAAACATAACAATGGTCATTATGGCCAAACAGTTATATTTTTGTTTCATCAGACCAGAGGACATTTCTCAAAATGTACAATCTTTGTCCCCATGTGCAGTTGCAAACCGTAGTCTGGCTTTTTTATGGATGTTTTGGAGCAGTGGCTTATTCCTTGCTTAGCGGCCTTTCAGGTTGTCGATATAGGACTCGTTTTACTGTTTGTTTTGCACTTTTCGCACCAAAGTATGTTCATCTCTTGGAGACAGAACGCGTCTCCTTCCTGAGCGGCATGACGGCTGGGTGGTCCCATGGTGTTTATACTTGCGTTCTATTGTTTCTACAGATGAACGTGGTACCTTCAGGCATTTGGAAATTGCTCCCAAGGATGAACCAGACTTGTGAAGGTCTACAATGTTTTTCTGAGGCCTTGGCTAATTTCTTTTGATTTTCCCATGATGTCAAGCAAAGGGGCACTGAGTTTGAAGGTAGGCCTTGAAATACATCCACAGGTACACCTCCAATTGACTCAWATTATGTCAATTAGCCTATCAGAAGCTTCTAAAGCCATGACATCATCTTCTGGAATTTTCCAAGCTGTTTAAAGGCACAGTCAATTTAGTGTATGTAAACTTCTGACTCACTGGAATTGTGATACAGTGAATTATAAGTGAAATAATCTGTCTGTAAACAATTGTTGGAAAAATTGCTTGTGTCATGCCCAAAGTAGATGTCCTAACCGACTTGCCAAAACTATAGTTTGTTAACAAGACATTTGTGGAGTAAAAAACGAGTTAATGACTCCAACCTAAGTGTATGTAAACTTGACTTCAACTGTGTATGGAATTGTTTAAGAAGGTAATACCAAGGATCATTTAGCTATTTGATGTTTAATTTTAAGACCCCTTGAAGTATAAAAAAAATATATATATATATATATTTGATGAAAATGTGTTTGACCTTACTGCTATTAGCCCATACAAAGGAATTAAATAACACATTCACTACATGGAACAACAGATAGTCCCCAAATAAAATCTAAGGGAAGTTTGTTCTAAAGTGTCTGTCCTATATCTGAGAGCCATAAGAAAGATCAGGAAACATTTTAATGTATTTTTTACATGTATTTAACCTCTTATTTTTGGCCCTAAACAGTCTCCATATACTGTATACATCAACTAGTACCAGGGCACCTTGTCACGGCTGTCGTAAGAACGGCACCAAGGCGCAGCGGATGTTGAGTTCCAAGTATTTAATCCAAAGAGAAACTTAAACAAAACAAAATATATCAATAAACAACAACTAAACGTGACTACGTGGTGCACATGCACAAACAAAAAACARTATCCCACAAACACAAGTGGGAAAAATAGCTACTTAAATATGATCCCCAATTAGAGACAACAATTACCAGCTGCCTCTAATTGGGAATCATACAAAACACCAACATAGAAATTATAAACTAGAATACCCCCTAGTCACGCCCTGACCTACTACAACATAGAGAAACAAGGGCTCTCTATGGTCAGGAAAGGGCTCTCTATGGTCACTGCTCTTCAGACAAGTCTTGAGGCCTGTGGGAGCCTCACCTTTCCGCAGAGGGTGTAGTATAAAACCCAAACTGTTCGGACGCAACAGACAGAAGTTTGCAGGAGCTCTTAGCTCCCTCTGTAGATGCCTACTGAACAACTTTTATTTGTATTGCTTTTAAATCTTATTAACACTTTGTTCTAGCTAGCTATTTGTTTAGGTAGCTATCAAAGTAAACACAACTGTCGGCTGTACCGACTTCAGATGAGTCCCAAGTGGGTGGGGGTCGTAGAGTGGGGGTCGTAGAGCATAACAGAGAACACCTTCATGTGCACGAGAGTCTCCTCTTTTTGTGAGAAGAGKGATTTTCAGGAGGTCTCATGGTCTGACAAACACTGCTCTAGCTCTGTAACCTTCCACTGCAGATGCGCAACTTCAGCAAATGTGTTTTTTTTTKKTTTTTTTTYCTTTATTTTACTAGGCAAGTCAGTTTAAAAAAAWTCTTATTTTTAATGACAGCGGGTTAACTGCCTTGTTCAGGGGCAGGATGACAGATTTTTACCTTGTCAGCTAAGGGATTCGAACTTGCAACCTTTTGGTTACAAATCCAACGCTCTAACCRCTAGGCTACCTACCGCTCCAGAGACACATCCTATGCAAAAACAGATAACTCTAGCTTAAACTSACAGATTTGTATGGGGATTTTGGTATAATCCTAATTCGATTTCCGCGGGGAAATGGACATCAACTCTAGGGGGATAAGGAACCTCCCCTRAGGCATGTTAAGCTCTTATTAAGGGAAAAATCAAAAAAATATATATTTTGGTATTTGTTTCATTCATCCAATGTTGATACAGTCAGCAGTCAAGTTTCCAAGATATAGGATATTTAAGAAGCAAAGCACATCTGATGATGTGGCACTACAGAGGGTAGTGCATACGACCCAGTACATCACTGGGGCCAAGCTTCCTGCCATCCAGGACCTCTATACCAGGCGGTGTCAGAGGAAAGCCCTAAAAATTGTCAAAGAGTGCCAAGTACCAGAGTGCCAAGTCTAGGTCCAGGAGGTTTCTAAACAGCTTCTACCCGCAAGCCATAAGACTCCTGAACATATAATCAAATGGCTACCCAGACTATTTGCACCCCCCCTTATTTTACTCTGTTGCTACTCTCTGTATTATCTATGCATAGTCACTTTAATAACTCTACCTGCATGTAGATATTTCCTCAATTACCTCGACTAACCGGTGCCCCTGCACATTAACTCTGTACCGGYACCCCCTGTATATAGCTTCGCTATTGTTATTTTACTGCTGCTCTATAATTATTTATTTTTATTTTTATTTTWATTTTTAGGTATTTTTCCTAAAACTGAATTGTTGGTTAAGGGCTTGTAAGTAAGCATTTCACTGTAAGGTCTACACCTGTTGTATTCGGCCAATGTGACAAATAAAATTTGATTCGATTTTTTATTTGATCATGCATTTTGAATTTTCTCAAGTTAAAATGTAAATCCCATTGGCGTTGCGTTTACATTCTAGCCAGTAGCGTCAGTTCAGCTAAACCTAGTGTATGATAAAGTATGTGTGGGATTGCATTTTTACACAATAAAAAAAACTCTGAAATGCTATTTGGAGAACAGCAAAAACAAACAAAGATGACCCCAGCCATTAGTTGTCACCGCAATAATTTTTTACCCCGGGCAAGCTTCTCTCTGATGTCATTATTGTCTTGCCTATGCAGCAGTTGCACTATCTGGGTGTAATTCATTATACACTGAGAATTCAAAACATTAAGAACAGCTGCGCTTTACATGACAGACTGACCAGGTGAATCGAGGGGATAGGTATGATTCCTTGTTGATGTCACTTGCTAAATCCACTTTAATCAGTATAGATGAAGAAGAGGAGACAGGTTAAAKAAGTATTTTTAAKCCTTTAGACAATTGAGACATGGATTGTGTATGTGTGCCATTCATAGGGTGAATGGGCAAGACTAAATATGCTAGTAGGTGCCAAGCGCACCGGTTTGTGTCAAGAACTGCAACACTGCTGGGTTTTTCACGCTCAACAGTTTTCCGTGTGTATCAAGAATGGTCCACCACCTAAAGGACATCCAGCCAACTTGACACAACTGTGGAAAGCATTGGAGTCAACATGGGCCAGCATCCCTGTGGAACGCTTTCGACACCTTGTAGAGTCCATGCCCTGATGATTTGAAGCTGTTCTGATGGTAAAAGGGGGTGCAACTCAATATTAGGAAAACAAACAGCCCTACATCCACACTGTTGCTAAATAACGTATAAATATTGAATTATKTTATTCCAGCAAGATTGATCTGTTAGAATATCTCATTTTAATTCCAAAAGATGGACAAGCAAGACTGGTACAGTAAGGGGTGGAAATTCATTATACACAAGGCTGGTAGGCTACATGTAGTGATTAGGAACTTCCGCAAGAAGTTCAAAAAAGTTAGACCAACTAAGTAATCATTGAATCATTATAATTCTGTCACTGCATGACAATGCACATTTGTTATAGCCTACAATTGTCTTTGAAGCCAAAAACAGGATATGTATTTTGGGGGAAATGCTCTAAATAGCAATTTGTTCAGTTATGTTTATTTTAATACCAATAGGCCTACATGAAACCAAAAATTGCACTAGTCTACTGGGCAAATTAATTAAAATAACAATTATGCCTACAGCTATCACAACCTATAATTGAATAGCAATAAAATCGTTTTTGGTTTCTAATGGTCACAAAAAAAGTTTTCCCACTTCCCAATTAAATTAACCCCTGACAATCAGATTACAAGGTTTACAAGCCTGAGTTTAAATACCAGCATCAAATTCAATCGTAGCACTGCCTAAACGGTTGACTGGCAAAGCAAATGGCACAGTCTCTGCTCTGCTTTCTAAAAGTGACAAAAAAGGCACGCAGGCTGGCAGCTGCTCTCGGAGCAATGCTCTTTATGGTCCTAAAGCCATCCATTTAATACGCTAAACATGCATTGCATTTTAATCAGGATTGGAATTATTTCATACCTTTTTTTGTTGCCTACTTTACTTTAAATTGCTGGTCTGCCTGTTACGTCTGTCGTTAGTGGTAGAATGACCGGACCAAGGTGCAGCGTGGTAGGCGTACATTTTCTTTATTAAATGTTYCACCAAAAAACAATAAACAACACAACGAACGTAAAGCTTCAGAGTGCAACACATGCAACAAACAAAGACAAGATCCTACAACCTAAATGTGGGGAAAAGGGCTGCCTAAGTATGATCCCCAATCAGAGACAACGATAGACAGCTGCCTCTGATTGGGAACCACAMTCGGCCAAAAACAAAGAAACAGAAAACATAGAATGCCCACCCAAATCACACCCTGACCTAACCAAATAGAGAAATAAAAAGGCTCTCTAAGGTCAGGGCGTGACACTGCCATACCCAAGTGACACCCCTGATTCTAGCCAGTGGCAATACCAGTGACGTGCGGTGAGGTCGGTGGCTGGGTAGGCATGGGCTATTATACACTTGTATATGTGTGAAACAGGATTAATATAAGTACCCACCAAATTATTCTTGTTATTATTATAAAATCCAGATCCAGAACCAGCATGACGTGACATTTATTAACCAAAATTGACAAACAATTTTTGCCAAATGTAGATTTAAAAACCAATGTAGCCAAGATACACAAGTGATAGGCCACATATTTCATATCATCAGACAAAATTACACTTCTCAACACAGTTACAACGAATAGATGGCACTAAAATATCAATATATGGACACATTTCATCGGAATCGATCGCAACTCAAACTCCAAAGCCTTTCACAATGGATTTACATATTCATCCAATGCACCACGTTCCGCACGCGCAAACACACACACACACACACACACAAACACACACAGAGCCACATAATAATATGATTATGTGAAATATTATTACGTACAGATATAAAATAAATAAGGTTCTGTTTAAGTTTTACAAGTTTAAATAGGCTAATATACAGCTATTCAGTAGACTAACCCGCAAATTGCAAAATAAATTGCATTAGGCCTACCTTTACTTATAAATTAAGTCCATTTGTCTGTCCCAATCAAATCATTCTGTATTCTGTTGGAGACTTCCACTGTGTTTTCAGGAAGATCAAAGTGTCTAGCTAACCTTTCATATTTTTCAGCAAAGGTAGCCTATACAATAACTCCACATAGTTCAGTTGCCACATTTACATGAGCTTGTAGCCTACTTTCATCATCACCCTGAAATGCTAACTATTGTTTCCCTAGGTAGCATGTTGCTCTAAGGTAATTCAAAATCTCACTCTTTTCCTTTACCTCATCATTGTGCATGATGACTTGTTGTTTTCACTGCTCATTTATTGCCAGATCGATCCGTGTGTTCCCCAAAGTTTTCAGARTGATCTGGTGTTGGATGTGCGTTGCCGATTTTTCGTGTTTGATGAGGGCATTGGTCAGGTTGTTGAGGTCGCAGTAGCAGCCTTCTGTTGTCCCTGGTTGAGAAGAGCAGGCAGGGGAAGCAGTACAGATGGTTACTGGTAGTGCTGCCTCACAGCCAGTCTTGTCGTTTATACCACTCCCATTTAAACGATCAGATTTCTTTCCCCTCCCATTGATGAATGTGCAGGTGTTGGTCTCCCTTTCTGAATTAGCCTACGCCAAGTTTTCCTTGGAAATACAACTTGGAAACTAGTTTGAAGTGCTGTATAGTGTCAATTTTGTCAGGCTGTTTTGCTCACTAGCTAGCTAGCCTCTTTAACTCAGTTCAAGGGATGCGCGCACCAAATTATGTTGACACACCAAAATAACAATAGCTTTTCCCACAGAACATAATAARGCCTTAAAAGCAATAAGCATGCAATTTCACTTTCTAAATCAAAAGGAAGAGGAACAGAATCAATTTTGTATCAACAATTTGTATTGTTGCTGGGGATGAAAGAAGAGTTTCCCATTAGTAATTACCAGTTGGAAGGGCGTTCAAGTGTATTTTTCCCAGTCATATGCTGGTATTTACGGAATGACGAAATGTTATGAATGTAGCGTAAGTACAGACGTGTATGCTGTAACATTGGTACATTATGGGAGGCARCACGTCTGTCTAGTGAGACTACTTTCATGGTACACAGTCTTTCACAGATAAACATGGCCCAATGCAAAAAGGTATGACTAGAAAATACATCACTGCATATGGTGAGATACGATAGCCCCTTGCTCGAAGATATGGCCAAAAGCAGAGAGAAATGGTTTCAACACAAGTAGAGCACCACCACTGGAAAATATGCCCCACTATTTGTAGGAGCATCCGTGACAAAAYGGCTAACATTATCTTTTAATTAGATTCACAGTGTTTACTAGCCTGTATTTAGTCTAGTCTCATTTATAAAGCTACTGATACAGTCTTGGTTGTCTTTTTATCTGGTACGGGTGAGGTAAGAACTTCCCAGAAGCTGATGACGGTGCTACCAATGAACGCTTACGTAAGAGTTTGGAACTCTCGTTGAGTTTCATGTACTGTGTGTAGTCTTTTCCAAAAGCAGTGTTAGTGTCTCCACAAAACAGTTAGCACATTCCAAACACAACCCATGTTTCCATGATAAACAAGGACCATGTTTAATTCAAATGGGCACAAAGGCTTTGATGGCGTAGTACTGTAGG
Source organism: Salvelinus sp. IW2-2015 (assembly GCF_002910315.2). Lineage (NCBI taxonomy): Eukaryota > Metazoa > Chordata > Actinopteri > Salmoniformes > Salmonidae > Salvelinus > Salvelinus sp. IW2-2015. The sequence continues at coordinate 30,051,197 of NC_036838.1, forward strand.
TGTTTCACCTTAATCACACTGACAAAGACAGAGCTAAGGAGCTGGGAAAAGACAGACGTTCACCTTGATTGAGATGATTGATACAACTTTGAATATCCTCAAGCATAACACCCCCAGTTTGTGCGTCTCACTTTGTAACATTCACACACATACATCAACTTAATGAATATAAGATGCAAAATGTGCTCATTAAAGACTTGAAGTGTAGTCCCTCTCTTACAGTGCCTAAATAATTAACCATAATCCTTTTCCTGAGCCACAAGCGTTCGCTTAGAAGCTTTAATAGACTGACCATCACATTTAGATTGTTTTTGGCTCTGCACTGCTGGCATGAAACTTTCCAGTGTTGTAGAAACACACAGCATTACCACATACCATGTCCAGTGCATACCATGTCCACATGCAATGAATATGTAGAGGCATATTCGGGCAAATCACATATTATTACATGTGTAGATGAGTACTCTAGATTCTGATTCAGCACCCAATTGACTTTAAAAAGTGGTTAGGACTAAAGAGTGTTGCGTTTGCAATCTACACAATGCACACTTTAAATATTTCACCTACTGAAACCACTATCAGTTAGCTATAATATTTCAGTGGAAGGATATTCATTTGTGAGCTGCGTGGCTCTTAATGGCTTTGGTGACATCATTGACCTTCAGAGTGGAAGTGTCGGGCAGTAAGTAATCTCGCCTCCTCAGTGACGTTTAACTAACGTAGATCAGATCAAATCTCGTGATTGAGATCAGGCTGGCAATGTAGCATTCTCACTGTGTTGCCTTTGGATACCTTTCTACACTGCTCACAGTTTGGACTGGGGCGGAGTTAATGAGGTTGATTTGTAATTTTTATGGGGTTTTACAGATTGGTTTATTTTACATTTAATTAATGAGTTTTTACATTTGACTCAATCGAAATATCAACATAAATTGGTGGTTGTTAATGTGATGTCCTAGCTTGGTGGGGATAGACTTAAAATGTGAACTTCCTATGACAGATATCGGTCATTTTTGGACCAGGATAACCTACGCCAGAATGTTGGGGCTACAGTATGTAGTGATCCTAATATTAGTATGCTCTGCTCATCTACATTACTCTTCATGGGTTTCCAAAAATCATTGCAAGTGTCTTCAAAGTCAATACCAAAGACTCTTCAATGGTTTGGTTTCTCTCAATGTCAACTGCTTCTTCATAATCTTCCTCCCTCAAGCAGCTCACAAGAGCGCATTTGGAGACCAACACAAGCCCCTCATGGGGGGTTGGGGGGATGGAGCGTTGTCACAATGAGTTGATCCTAAATATTCATGATGCAAGGAGAACAATTGTCTTCTGAGAGGAGAGAGGCCATCCACTTTAGTCATCAAGGGAGGGAGAGAGAGAGAGAGAGAGACAGAGAGAGCGATAGAGAGAGAGAGAGAGAGAGAGAGAGAGAGAGAGAGAGAGAGAGAGAGAGAGAGAGAAAGCGCGTCCAAGACATCAGTGTGTTCTCGGCTTGACCACCAGGCCGTTAGGTTGAGATAAAGACACTTGCCAATTGGCATCTGGTATACACAAAATACAGTGCCTTCAGAAAGAATTCACACCCCTTTTCCACATTTTGTTATTTAAGTTACAGCCTGAATAAAACATGGAATACATTTAGATTTTTTGCGTCACTGGCCTACACAATATCCCATAATGTCAAAGTGGAATTATGTTTTTCAAAATGTTTCTAAATTAGTTAAATTTTAAAAGCTGAAATGCCTTGAGCGTATAAGTACTCAAACCCTTTGTTATGGAAAGCTTAAATACACTATATATACACAAAAGTATGTGGACACCACTTCAAATTTGTGGAGTCGGCTATTTCAGCCACACCCATTGCTGACAGGTGTATAAAATTGAGCACACCACCATGCAAACTCCATAGACAAACATTGGCAGTAGAATGGCCTTACTGAAGAGCTCAGTGACTTTCAACGTGGCATCGTCATAGGATGCCACCTTAACAACAACTCAGTTCGTCAAATTTCTGCCCTGCCCAGGACAACTGTAAGTGCTGTTATTGTGAAGTGTTAACTTCTAGGAGCAACAACAGCTCAGCCGTGAAGTGGTAGGCCCCACAAACTTACAGAACAGGAACAACGAGTGCTGAAGCGCGTAGTGCGTAAAAATCACCAGCCCTCGGTTGCAACACAAACTACAGAGTTCCAAACTGCTTCTGGAAACAACGTCAGCACAAGAACAAGTTAGTCGGGAGCTTCATGAAATGAGTTTCCATGGCCGAGCAGCCGTACACAAGACTAAGATCACCATGCGCAATGCTAAGCGTCGGCTGGAGTGGTGTAAAGCTCGCCACCATTGGACTCTGGAGCAATGTAAACGCGTTCTCTGGAGTGATGAATGACGCTTCACTATCTGGCAGTCTGACGGACTAATCTGGATTTTGGTGGATGCCAGGAGAACGCTACCTGCCCCAATATATAGTGCCAACTGTAAAGTTTGGTGGAGGAGGAATAATGGTCTGCGACTGTGAAGGGAAATGTGAAGGGAAGGGAAATGTTAACGCTACAGCATACACTGACATTCTAGACGATTCTGTGCTACCAACTTTGTAGCAACTGTTTGGGGGAGGCCCTTTCCTGTTTCCGCATGACAATGCCACCGTTCACAAAGCGAGGTCTATACAGAATTGTTTTGTCGAGATCCATGTGGAAGAACTTGACTGGCCTGCACAGAGCCCTGACCTCAACTCCATTGAACACCTTTGGGATGAATTAGAATGCTGACTGCAAGCCAGGCCTAATCATCCAACATCAGTAGCCGACCTCACTAATGCAGTTGAGGCTGTTATCGCAGCAAAGGGGGGGCCAACTCCATATTAATGCCCATGATTTTGGAATGAGATGTTTGACAAGCAGGTGTCAACATACTTTTGGTCATGTAGTGTAAGTTCAGTAGTAAAAATGTACTTAACATGTCATGTAATACGTTGCATGGATTTAGGTTGCAATAATAGTGTTTAAGATGATTTTTGAATGACCACCTCATCTCTGTACCCCGCACCTATCAAATCAAATTTTATTGGTCACATGCACATGGTTTGCAGATGTTATTGCGAGTGTAGCGAAATGCTGGTGCTTCTAGTTCCGGCAGTGCAGCAATATCTAACAAGTAATCTAGCAATTCCACAACTACCTAATACACACAAATCAAGTAAAGGAATGGAATAAGTATAAAATATAAATGAATGAGCAATGTCCGAGCGGCATAGGCAAGATGCAATAGATGGTATAAAATACAGTATATACATATGAGATGAGTAATGCAAGATATATAAACATGATTAAAGTGGCATTATTAAAGGACCTTACAGATAAAATAATCTGTAAGGTCCTTCAGTCGAGCTTCGAATTTCAAACACAGATTCAACCACAAAAACCGGGGGGGTGTTCAATGCCTTGCAAAGAAGGGCACCTATTGATATAAATAAAATAATAAGCCAACATTGAATATCCCTTTGAGCATGGTGAAGTTATTAATTACTCTTTGGATGGTGTATCAAATACACCCAGTCACTACAAAAATAATGGCATCCTTCCTAACTCAGTTGCCAGAGAGGAAGGAAACCGCTCAGGGATTTCACCATAAGACCAACGGTGACTTTAAAAAAGTTACAGAGTTTAATGGCTGTGATTGGAGAATGGATCAACAACATTGTCGTTACTCCACAACACTAACCTAATTGGCAGAGTGAAAAGAATGTACAGAATACAAATATTCCAAAACATGCATCATGTTTGCAACAAGGCACTAAAGTAATTCTGAAAAAAATGTGTCAAAGCGATTCACTTTTTGTCGTGAATACAAAGTGTTATGTTTGGGGCAAAACCAATAGAATACATTACTAAGTACCACTCTCCATATTTTCAAGCATAGTGGCGGCTGCAATATGTTATGGGTATGCTTGAAATCATTAAGGACTGGGGACTTTTCAGGATTAAAAAGAAAGAGAATGGAGCTAAGCACAAACAAAATCCTAGAGGAAAACCTGGTTCAGTCTGCTTTCCACCAGACACTGGGAGATGAATTCACCTTTTAGCAGGACAATAACCTAAAACACAAGGCCAAATATAGACTGGGGTTGCTTACCAAAAAGACAGTGAATGTTCCTGAGTGGCAGAGTTACAGTTTTGCCTAATAATCTAACTGAAAATCTATGGCAAGACCTGAAAATGATTGTCTAGCAATTATCAACAACCAATTGGACAAAGCTTGAAGAATTTTGAAAATAATAATTGGCAAATATTGTACAATTCAAGTGTGCAAAGCTCTTAGAGACTTACCCAGAAAGACTCACAGCTGTAATCGCTGCTAAAGGTTATTCTAACATGTATTAACTCATGGGTGCCAATACTTATGTAAATTATGTAATTTAGATATTTCTGTATTTCCTTGTCAATAATTTTTTATCTTTTTCTAAAAAATTCACTAATTCACCGATTTGGCAAATCATTGTGCACGTTAGGCTTGACATCAAGGTATATATTGAGACAAATTACAGACAGTAGCCTACCAGGAGAAAAATATAACTCAATTTACTGAACATGAAATGTATTTCAATATGAATTAACTACTGTAGGCCTATATCCTACTGTAGGCTATCTATATTTTAATGCAGTCATCTTGGTTTTCATTTGAACCATTTTTTATACATCACTTGTTTGTATCAATTGCAAAGACATTGGCAACTGTTTTTGGAGTCAACTTTATTCTGCAGTTATCGGTGGTCAAAGGGTCATAGAAAKACGGATAAACCATGTGATTCTATGTTTGGCCAAGAACTTATGTATAACGTGACACGGGAGGGCAAAAAAGCATCTAACAACAAACTTAGCAGTTCTCCGAGTGGTCTGAGGCAGGCATTAGATTAAGAGCATTTTCAAGTGCAACATTAATAACAATGGTTTTGGGAAACAGCTCAGAGATTTAACGATGCTCCTATGAAGGTTCTAATGATGAACTTAGCCTTAAGATGCTTTTGGGGATGTGGGATTTAAACTCATCACAGTGATCTCTCTCTCTCTCTCTCTCTCTCTCTTTCCCCATCCTCTCTCTCCCCACCACTCTTGAGTGCCCCCTCAAAGCTTCGGCCGTGTGTTTGACATTGCTTTGTCTTTTATAAAAAACGTGGAAAAGCTCCCTTTTGGTAATTAGATTAGTTGAAACAATTATTGTGGGTAATGAAAATGACCCAGAGGACCTTAGGCGTGATTTTTTGATTGCAGTCATTCACCACATTAATTGCAGTGAGATCTGCTGATGCTTCAAACTGTGGTCGTTGCTTCCCACTCCACCTCTCAGGGATATGGCTGTTGTGACTATTGTGGACGAAATAGTACATGTGAGTTATTTACAAAAACAGGTTAGGTGGTACTTTGACATAATTTAGAATTCATTTGCATTTCAGATTGTAGTGGGCAGTAATATTAGATAGACTATATATACAAAAATATGTGGACACCCCTTCGTATTAGTGGATTCGGCCATTTCAGCCACACCCGTTGCTGACAGTTGTATAAAATCGAGCACACAGCCATGCAATCTCCATAACAAACATATGCAGTAGAATGGCCTTACTGAAGTGCTCAGTGACTTTCAACGTGGCACTGTCATAGGATGCCACCTTTCCAACAAGTCAGTTCGTCAAATTTATGCGAAGTCCATACAGAAATGGTTTGTTGAGATCGTTGTGGAAGAACTTGACTGGCCGCCACAGAGCCCTGACTTCAACCCCATTGAACACCTTTGGGATGAATTGGAACTCCAACTGTGAGCCAGGCATAATCGTCCAACATCAGTGCCATCAACTCTTGTGGCTGAATGGAAGCAAGTCCCCGCAGCAATGTTCCAACATCTAGTTGAAAGCCTTTCCAGAAGAGTAGAGGCTGTTACAGCAGCAAAGGGTGGGMCAACTCCATATTAAKGCTCATGATTTTGGAATGAGATGTTCGATGAGCAGGTGTCCACATACTTTTGGTCATGTAGTGTATATGCATATTATATATACACACTACCTCACATGCAACTCATAATAAGACTAAGCAATCAGCCTGTTAAAATGTTAATAGTCCATAAAGATCATTCAAAAATCTGAGTTGTTGACCAATAGAATTACTGTAAAGTTAATCTCCAATCAGATATCAGACCTACATGATGTAATCACAACAGAACCTCTTTTTCTCAGAGGTGTGACAATGGGAGTTGGTGAAATCAACACAGAATAGGTTGAATACCTGAAAAGACAATAAAACCTTTTGGACAGAATGTTGATAAGAATAGTCACTTTGGGGGCGGCCTTACAAGATCAACTCACACCATGATTTGTTTTGCTGTATATATAATTACTCTTTACACTGAGTATACAACACATTAAGAACACCTGCTCTTTCTATGACATTGATTGACCAAGTGAATTCAGGTGAAAGCTATGATCCCTTATGGATGTCACTTGGAAAATCCGCTTTAAATCAGAATAGATGAAGGGGAGGAGACAGATTAAGAAAGGATTTTTATGCCTTGAGACAATTGAGACATGGATTGTGTATGTCTGCCATTAAAAGGGTGAATGGGCAAGACAAAATATTTAAGTGCCTTTGAAATGGTATGGTAGTAGGCGCCAAGCACACCCGCTTGTGTCCAAAACTGCAACACTGCTGGGTTTTTCACGTTCAACTTTTTCTCGTGTGTGTTAAGAATGATCCACCACCCAAAGGACATCCAGCCAACTTGACACAACTGTGGGAAGCATTGGAGTCAACATGGGCCAGCATCCCAGTGTAACGCTTTCGACACCTTGTACAGTCCATGCCCCAACGAATTGAGGCTGTTCTGAGGGCAACTCAGTATAAGGAAGGTGTTCCTAATGTTTGGTATACTCATTATACGTCTGAAAAGTGTAAGGAAAGGAAAGAAACTTAGTTATGTGAATTGTCTGTCATTCTGTTCACCTTGTGTTAAAATAGCAGAATATATCCCTGTTTTTCACTGTCAATCATTACACTTAAAAAAACACATACGCACATACCGTACACACACATTTACAAACAGACATCCACATCTGCACACAAAACAGACAAACACACATATTCAAAACTCTCTTTAGAATACCCTTGTCGAGGTCAAACTTCCAAGATCCACACCTAAGGTGGGGATTCCGGGCTGAATTCCTTTGTTGTTGTTTTTTAGCCAATCCCGTCTTATTTAGCCCTGGTGAATAATGYATGAGCTGGGTTGCCGTGGGGATAAAGTGGCTCTTAAGGCGGGCTCTCTGCATTGCCGGGACTCTCCCAGTCAGGGGCCAGGTGAGAGAGACGCTAGCCACCGCATGCCGTGGAAGGTAACTTTCATGCTCCGCTGGGCAAACATTTTCCAGGTCACATTTTTCAATTACTCTGAGAGGCAGGTCTGAGAGGCAGGTCCCACAGGCATCTTTTCCCCACACACTGCACGCATGCACGCACACACAATCTATCTACACACACTCTATCCACATACACACACTCTACACACACCTACAGATACCACACACCCACTAACATTCCCATACATCATACCTCATCGCCCACCACCAAAGCTAAACAAGCTTCAGAAACCCATAGGGCCAGGGTCATGGTCCTGCAACACCATGTGTGAGCCACCAGAGAGGGAGGGCCAAGGATAACGGCATGAAATGATAACTATGAAGGAAAAAGACATGCTCTGGGCTAAAAAGTGTTTATAAAGCTACAGTATGTGCATCCTAGTATATCTCTGGTTTTATGCATTGGAGTAGGACTGTAATAGTGGCAATCCATTTTGTGTATGCATTTCTTTTTTTTACAAAAGCAAAATCATAAAATCAAACTGGTACATCGTTAGCATACTCAGTCCTTTGTTCAGTTTAGGTCAAATACTAAAGATACTACTAATGTCTTCCAGGTGATACTTTTAAATTGCTCCCCATACATTTGTCTATAAAGAAGCCTTCACCAGAGGAAGTATAAATACAAAGGTCTAGTCCCAAATGGCATCCCATTTTTTTGTAAGGGTGCCATTTGGRATGCAGGCTATGTTTTTATACTTCCTGTGGTGGAGGCTTCTTTATATTCATCCAAACAGCACCATTGTCCGCTAACTTATTGGTCTCTTTTTCAGATCTGTCTGGCTTGTCTGACAAGTTCACTCCTGTGTCGTTATTGCTATGTCTCCATCCTCTGATGCCTTCCCCTTGTGACTGTTGCCTCTGGCGCCGACCGCCAGAGATGTAGCTTGAGTCTCGCTCATCTGCCTAATGCTGCTTTTGTAGCTAATAGTCCAGAAAACACAGCTCTGTAGCGCAGCATCCGCCACCTTAAATGATTCATCCTAGGCTGTCTGTCTGTCACCGGGCGGATGGGCCCAGCCAGACATGCTCTGACAACGTGCAGCCTGTCACTCACATAATGCGTCCCAAATGGCACCTTATTCTCTAGTCAAAATTAGTGCACTATAAATGGAATAGGGTGCCATTTTGGACGATGGGAACTTATTTCAAAATGAGTGTGTAAACGTAGAAAGGGAATAGGGTGCCATTTGGGATGTAACCATAATCTCTACCCGTCCATCAGAGGGAGCAGAGCATTGGAGACATAGTCAGGATTAGAGAAGCATGAGGGATTCTGGGATTGGGGCGGTCTTTTTGACAGCACAAATAAGCAACTTCAAGCTATTCTGTGCGGAACCCATTTCAAAACAAGTGTGGAATGCATCAGACGAGAAATTGCATCACATATACAGTCAGGTCCAAAATTGTTTGCACCCTTGATAAAGATGAGCAAAAAATATTATATAAAATAAATAATACAAATATTGAGATTTATTGTTGCTCAAAATATTTGTTATATTATTTTATTCTCTTACAATTGCTCAGAAAAAGAGATATTGTTTAAGTAATAAGTAATAATATATATATTTTTAAAGATAGGCACCCTGTTTAAAATACATTTAAATACCTCACGTTGCGAGGATAAGGGCACTGAGCTATTTTCTAAAATGTTTTATGAGATTGAAGAACACATTGGGAGGAATCTCAAACCATTCCTCCATACAGAATCCTTCGAGGTACTTCATATCCTTTGTCTGCGCAATTGGGCTTAAAGTCCGGAGACAGATTGCAAATTGTTGATTTTGTGGCAAATTAACTATTTCTTTGTGGATGTTGGCTTGTGCTTGGTGTTATGGTCATGCTGGAAGGTCCACTTGCGACCAAGATTCAGCCTCCTATTTCAGCATACTATTTACCAAGAGAGTTTTCATAAAGGTACTCAAAGTTGAAGCATTTTGCAGACCCCACAATACCATGAGACATACATGTCCTCATTACTGGAAAATATAAAAGGTTGAGATGAATGTAATTTAAAAGCTTACAAACAGGGCTGTCAAACTATTTTATAATTTGGCTATTTAAAAAAAWATATATATGATTATGTTATTTTGCAACCTTAGATTCTATTTTTTATCATCAAAGGTTTTTGTGCTGTGGGGCGCCATTGGTTTATACACAACATGTTCTTGAATATGTCTCGAGATTTTACTCACCAGAGTTAGAATACCTCATGATAAACTGAAGACCATACTATTTACGAAGAGAGTTTTCAACTATATTTTTTGTAGCTCTATATTTATCACCACAAACCAATGCTGGAACTAAGACCGTACTCAAGTAGCTGTATAGGGCCATGAGCAAACAAGAAAATGCACATCTAGAGGCGGCGCTCCTAGTGGACGGTGATTTTAACATAGGGAAACTGAAATCCGTTTTACCTCACTTTTACCAGCATGTCACCTGCGCAACTAGAGGCAAAAACAACTCTAGATCACCATTACTCCACACACAGAAATGCGTACAAATATCGCAAATCTGTCCATAACTCTAGCCTCCTGATTGCTGCTTACAAGCAAAAACTCAATACGGAAGTGTTCCGATTAATCAGATGCTAAGCTACATGAATGTTTCGCTAGCACAGAATCGAGTATGTTCCGAGATTCATCCGATAACATTGAGGAGTTTACCACATCAGTCACCGGCTTCATTAATAGGTGCATCGACGATGTCATCCCCAGAGTGACCGTACGTACATATCCCAACCGAAAGCCATGGATTACAGCCAACATCCTATTACAGGCTAAAGGCTAGAGYTGCCACGTTCAAGAAGTGGGACACTAATCCGACTGCTTATAAGACATCCCGCTATTACATCTGGCAAACCATCAAAATGTCAAAATGTCAATACAGGACTTAGATTGAATCCTACTACACCGGCTCCGATTCTCATTGGAGTAGCAGGGCTTGCAAACTATCACGGATTATGAAGGGAAAACCAGCCGCGAGCTACCCAGTGATGCAAGCCTACCAGACAAGCTAAATTAATCTATGCTTGATTCGAGGCAAGCAACACTGAATCATGCATGAGAGCACCAGGTGTCCTGGACGACTTTGTGATCTCGCGCTCCATAGACGACGTAAGTAAAACCTTTAAATAGGATAACATTCACAAGGTCGCGGGGCCAGGCTGATTACCAGGACGCGTACTCAGGGCATCCGCTGACCAGCTGGCAAGTTTCTTTACTGAGATTTGTAATACCTACATGTTTCAAGCAGACCACCATAGTGCCTGTGACCAAGAGCACCAAGGTAACCTGTATAAATCACTATCACCCCATAGCACTCACATCTGTAGCCATGAAATGCCTAAAAAAGGCTAGTTTTGGCTAACATCAACACCATCATCCCAGACACCCTGGACCCACCCCAAATCACATACCGCCCAAACAGATTCATAGATGACGCAATGCACTCAACACGGCCCTCTCTAACTGGACAAGAGGAACGCCTATGTGAATATGCTGTTCATTGACTTAAGCTCATTGTTCAACACCATAGTGCCCTCCAAGCTCATCTCTAAGCTCAGGATCTGGGACTGAACACCTCCCTCTGCAGCTGGATCCTGGACTTCCTGATGGACCATCCCCAGGTGCTGAGTGTAGGCAACAACGCATCTGCTACGCTGATCATCAACACGGGGACGCCTTAGGGGTGCCTGCTTGCAGGTAGACTATCAGTGATGCAGGTAGCATTGTGATGTCATTCCAACCATACTGTGCAGACAGACCCTGGTAGAATTTTCGAAATACCTGTGGTAAAATGTTGGTACCTTGATGAAACCTCAAAATTGTAAAACTGTTTCAAATATCCGTATTTCAAACATCAACCATATAGGAACAAAATTGACATGACATTTTACAATGATATCCTTAGTTAAAAACACCTATTTTGTATATTTGTACATAAAACACAACTAAAATACTGTGGCAGTGAATCTTTAAATCACACCTTGAAGACTAAATGTGTCTTCCTTAACCTCTAACTTATTTAGCCTATTATCATTGCAGCAGGGCGATCGGGGACGGGGTCCCAGATCGCAATGTGCCCGAGCCCCGCCTCTCGGTGACCATACCCCGGAAGGTAGAGCCTGGTCCCAGCACAGATTCTGTGCCTCAGGCGGCTTCAACAACAATAGGAAGGCCTGTGGTAGGAGACACCATTCCTGACCTGCTACCAGAACAAATGAAGGGAGAGAAGAGTTCCAGAGGCTCCTCAAAGTGTTTAACTACAAAAGGTGTTACAAAGTAAACCTGACATTCAGTCTGTGACAATTGTCCTCTGGGCTGTCATTCTGCTTAAGACAGTAATTTGTTCTTGAGTGCTGTCATCTTGACTGTGAGCTTTGAGCAGTCCAGCTTCACTAACAGTTTCTGGAATGCCTCGAAAGTGCACTGCAGGTTTTTGGGGTAGCTGAGATTCAGAGCATATGTCATGCCAAGAAGAATGGCACAAGCCTGTGCGACACTGCCTAGGCCCTCTAGGATGATGCCTATCTCCTCTGGACCATCACTCGCCATGGAATTCTCCTTCTTGATCACATAGATTTTCATTACAAAAAAAATAGAACACAAAACTACAGACATTCTTTACATTTGGGGAACAAATTTTACATGCAAATTTAAATCAAGGTGAATTACGAGATGCCTTTATTTTTATCAGAATGCAGTGAACATTCTCTCTCTCACACACACTATAATATTCAGGTCAGAAATTGCTTTATTGCCCCCACATGGTAGTCTTTAACGAGGTCCCCTCCGTCTTCAGCCAGGTAGTCAATCAAGCAATGTAAAAACACTTCTTGTCAATGGGTTCTGAAATTAGGTATTCAACACAAACCACATACCAGTAATTGCTCATTGCTCAGTAACACTGAACAAAAATTCCTCACTCTACTCACATCTCTCCCTGATGTAGAATAAAATCACTAAAATCACTGTTCTCATTGCATTGAATCTGTGCATGAAATCAATGCATTCACTGATCCAAGTGTCCTATATTACTAAAAGGTGTACAAAGCTTGGGTAGCAGAGCAGGGCCTGTGGCTTAAATTGCAGCACCGAACATCAGCCAGCTAAATATAAAACAATTAATTTTTCCTTGTTAGTACATCCAGCATGACCAGCAATCTGTGTCAACGTGGAATAAGTACAGCAACTTAGGGGTGTCCAGGTCCAACATGGCTGTCACGATCGTCGTAAGGATTGGACCAAGGTGCAGCGTGGTAGGCGTACATTTTCTTTTATTTAAATGAACACCAAACAAAAACAAAATACTGAAAGAAACGTGAAGCTACTGCTGTACACACAGGCAACTATCTGTAGACAAGATGTAGGGAATGTACAGATGGATCGCGGGAAGTTCTTCATATGTTCTTCATATGACCCACCAGAGTACTCGCCCCTACTGGTGAGCCTGGTCTTTTAGTGGACAGGACACGAAATAACCAGTAGTCCCGCGATACAGGCAACTCTTGTGAAGCCGGTATAGACGTTCAGCTGGGGACAGCCTATCTCTGCCTAGTTGCATCGGCTGAGGAAGAGGTGATGATTCGGCAGACTTCAGAGACTCTCGGGGGAACTCTGGTAGCCTCAAGTCCTCTCGACAATGGAGACGTCGGGGACTTCTGGGATGCCTCGGAGGTGAGGTGGAATCCTTGGGCGGGCGAGTGGAATCGGACACCCCTCTCCTTCCTGCGTTCCCGTAGCCGCCCATTGATCTGGATGGCAAAGGCAATGAGCGAGTCGAGATCTGTCGGTAGTTCCCGGACTGCTAGTTTGTCCTTAACCTCCTCCAATACTCCGTGCAGGAACATGTTGAACAGCGACTCCGGGTTCCAGGCACTCTCAGCTGCAAACGTGCGGAAATCCACTGCATAGTCTGCCACACTGCGGGAGCAACTTCTGGGCAGCCTCTCTCCTGGACAATGTAAAATCAAAAGCCTTCTTCATCTCCGCCACACTCCTCCAGACTGAAGCATACGACCAACTGTTGTTCCCACACGGCCGTAGCCCAGTCTACGGCCTCCCAGACATCAGCATGATGAGGCACGCTATCTTCAAGCGGTCAGAGGGGAAGGAGGAGGGCTGCAGCTTGATGATGAGAGAACACTATGCGAGAAATGCCCGACAGGTTCCTCGACTCTCCAGCGAAGCGTTCCGGGGGAGGCAAGCGGGGCTCTCGTGAAACCGGGGTGGCCGGGGAGGCCGCGCTGCTAATAGCCAGAATACTGAGGGGCTGGGAGGTTACCGTCGTGATAGGCTGCCTGACAGACAACCCGCAGAAATGCGCCAACAAAGTGTTCAATGCGTGGTCATGGCGTTCAGCCAAGGTCTGGAACCCTTCCATAACACCACGAAGCAACTCTTCGTGCCTTCCAATGGTGGCTCCTTGGGAGGAGACGGTGTTGCTGAGCTGGTCAGAGTCTGCTGGGTCCGTCATGGCCAGTTGGTACTGTCAAGGCTCAGGAGAAGACCCAGATGCAGACAGTTTCTAAGTAACAAAAGTAGGTAGAGGTCAGTTGTACAGAGGAGTCCAAAATGTACAGAACTGCAGGCAGGCTCAGGGCAAGTAGAATGGTCAGGAACCGGGAAAGCTAGAAAACAGGAACTAGAGACAGACAGGGGCACAGGAAAAACCACTGTTGGGCTTGACAAAACAAAAGGAACTGGCAACAGACAAACAGAGAACACAGATATAAATACACTGGGGATAATCAAATCAAGTTTATTTTATATAGCCCTTCGTACATCAGCTAATATCTCGAAGTGCTGTACAGGAACACCCAGCCTAAAACCCAAACAGCAAGCAATGCAGGTGTAGAAGCACGGTGGCTAGGAAAAAACTCCCTAGAAAGGCCAAACCTAGGAAGAAACCTAGAGAGGAACCAGGCTATGAGGGGTGGCCAGTCCTCTTCTGGCTGTGCTGGGTGGAGATTATAACAGAACTATGCCAAGATGTTCAAAATGTTCATAAGTGACAAGCATGGTCAAATAATAATCATGAATAATTTTTCAGTTGGCTTTTCATAGCCGATCATCAAGAGTTGAAAATAGCAGGTCCGGACAGGTGGCGGTTCATAACCGCAGGCAGAACAGCTGAAACTGGAATAGCAGCAAGGCCAGGTGGACTGGGGACAGCAAGGAGCCATCACGCCCGGCAGCCCCGACGCACGGTCCCAGGGCTCAGGTCCTCCGAAGAGAGAGAAAGAGAAGGAGAGAATTAGAGAGAGCCAAGATTTTCAAATGTTCATAAATGACAAGCATGGTCAAATAATAATCAGGAATAAATGTCAGTTGGCTTTTCATACCGATCATTAAGAGTTGAAAACAGAGGTCTGGGACAGGTAGGGGTTCCATACCGCAGGCAGAACAGCTGAAACTGGAATAGCAGCAAGGCCAGGTGGACTGGGGACAGCAAGGAGCCATCACGCCCGGCAGCCCCGACGCACGGTCCCAGGGCTCAGGTCCTCCGAGAGAGAGAAAGAGAAGGAGAGAATTAGAGAGAGCCAAGATTTTCAAAATGTTCATAAATGACAAGCATGGTCAAATAATAATCAGGAATAAAAGTCAGTTGCTTTTCATAGCCAATTATTAAGAGTTGAACAGGTAGGGGTTCCATAACAGCAGGCAGAACAGTTGAAACTGGAACAGCAGCAAGGCCAGGTGGACTGGGGACAGCAAGGAGTCATCATGCCCGGTTTGCCGTGACGTATGGTCCTAGGGCTCAGGTTCTCCGAGAGAGAGAAAGAAAGAGAGAACGAGAGAATTAGAGAGAGCATACTTAAATTCACACAGGACACTGGATAAGATAGGAGAAGTACTCCAGGTATAAACCAACTGACCCTAGCCCCCCGACACATAAACTACTGCAGCATAAATACTGGAGGCTGAGACAGGAGGGTTCAGGAGACACTGTGGCCCCATCCGATGATACCCCCGGACAGGGCCAAACAGGAAGGATATAACCCCACCCACTCTGCCAAAGCACAGCCCCCACACCACTAGAGGGATATCTTCAACCACCAACTTACAATCCTGAGACAAGGCCGAGTATAGCCCACAAAGATCTCCACCACAGCACAAACCAAGGGGGGGCGCCAACCCAGACAGGAAGATCACGTCAGTAACTCAACCCACTCAAGTGACGCACCCCTCCTAGGGACGGCATGAAAGAGCACCAGTAAGCCAGTGACTCAGCCCCTGTAATAGGGTTAGGGGCAGAGAATCCCAGTGGAGAGAGGGGAACCGGCCAGGCAGAGACAGCAAGGGCGGTTCGCTGCTCCAGAGCCTTTCCGTTCACCTTCACACTCCTGGGCCAGACTACACTCAATCATATGAGGAAGATGGGCAACACTTGGAGGGGGGTGGAAACAAGCATAAAGATAGGTGAAACAGATCAGGGTGTGACAGGTGGGGTATGCTAAATAGGTCAACTTTGAGCACCTTTATCTTCTGGATGTTTTGGCATACAGGTTAAAAAAAATCACTTACTGACCACTTCTTCAAAACATGTATGGAAAGTTTTGTTTAAAATCAAAAGGGATTCTGTCAAAAAGTGATTGAAATCAAATGGATTTTCCGAGATGCATATATAGAAAATAATGCCACGCCACACCTCGGTGCCATAATCCTCGCAAGGTGAGGTACAGTATTGAAAAGTATTGAAAACAAGGGTGCCAATCATTTTTACCCTTATCTTTTTTAGGAAAAAATATATTATTTGTTCAACAAAATCTCTTTCTCTGAGCAATTGTATGAGTATACAGTATAGATCAATATTTGCATTATTTATTTTATACAGTCTTTTGCTCATCTTTGGCCAATAATTTACCTGTATATTCCGTTTGAAACCTTCCTGTTATGGACATCTCGATGAGAGGTTTTCAAAAAAAATGCAAATATTGGGAGTAATAGTGTCTTCTGGAGATGTTGAAAGGGGGCCCTATTATTCATCTAAAAGGACTGGATTGACTGAGGACATATTTATGTTCACAGCTATCTTCTCGTAGGTGATCTGGGCTCTAGTGTAGAGTGTTACTAAACGGGGTGGGTTAGAAAGATAGATTGGGACTGTAGGCTATCTGGAGGTATGCCAGGGACATTGGGTCAAAAGGGTTAGTGCAGGCCAGCACGACTGTGGAGCAGGGGCTGAGAAGAGGGCAAACACATACAAACTCTCCATCTGGTGAAAATACGTTTACTGTTGAAGTAGGGAGTTAACATACAACTTAGCTAAATACTTTTAAACTAAATTTTTCACAATTCCTGACATTTAATCCTAGTCAAAATTCCCTGTCTTATGTCAGTTAGGATCACCACTTTATTTTTAAGAAGCAGTGGCTTCTTCCGTGCTGAGCTGCCTTTCAAGTTATGTCGATATAGTAGTCGTTTTACTGTGGACATACTTTTGTACCGGTTTCCTCCAGCATCTTCGCAAGGCCCTTTGCTGTTCTGGGATTGATTTGCACTTTTTGCACYAAAGTACGTTCATCTCTAGGAGACAGAAAGCGTCTCCTTCCTGAGGGATATGACGGCTGCGTGGTCCCATGGTGTTTATACTTGCATACTATTGTTTGTACAGATGAACGTGGTACCTTCAGGCGTTTAGAAATTGCTCCCAAGGATGAACAAGACTTGTGGAGGTCTACAATCTTTTTCTAAGACCTTGGCTGATTTCTTTTGATTTTCCCATGATGTCAGGCAAAGAGGCACTGAGTTTGAAGGGTGGCCTTGAAATACATCCACAGGTACACCTCTAATTGACTCATATGATGTCAATTAGCCTATCAGAAGCTTCTAAAGCCATGACATCATTTTCTGGAATTTTCCAAGCTGTTTAAAGGCACAGTCAACTTAGTGTATGTAAACTTCTGAACCACTGGAATTGTGATACAGTGAATTATAAGTGAAATAATCTGTGTGTAAACAATTGTTGGAAAAAATACTTGTGTCATGCACAAAGTAGATGTTCTAATCGACTTGCCAAAACTATAGTTTGTTAACAAGAAATTTGTGGAGTGGTTGAAAAACGAGTTTTAATGACTCCAACCTAAGTGTATGTAAACTTCTGACTTCAATGGTACAAGCATACCTTGTCTTACAGTATTTTTAATAGCTTTGGTGCAATTTTCTCGAGTATGTGGTACATTTTCACAACTCTTAATACAAACTCAAAACAGACAATCAAAAAGAGAGTTGTTTCAAAGATCTAAGCACATTTTCAACTGACTGGGTACAACACACAAAATCATACAGTCACTTTTTCACCAAAATAATCAGTTTCATCTAGAAATGTGTTTCATATTGAAATACATGTTGATATAAAATAATTGCCTTTCACAATGCAATGCTCACATTACTTTTGATATCATTCTCTTCTCTTTGGTTAAAATACATTTTACTATTACTTAATTTGATTGCTCTTAATTGAAGATCACTTAAACATTTGGTAAACCTATATACTTTACTACTGTGCCATTCAGAGGGTGAATGGGCAAGACAAAATATTTAAGTGTCTTTAAACGGGGTATGGTAGTAGGTGCCAGGCTCACCAGTTTGAGTGTGTCTAGAACTGCAAAGGCTGCTGCCTCTTTCATGCTCAGCAGTTTCTGTGTGTATCACAGCCAACTTGACACACCTGCGAAGCATTGGATTCAACATGGACCAGCATCCCTGTGGAATACCTTCCACACCTTGTAGTTCATACCCAAATTAATTGAGGCTGTTCTGATGGCAAAAGTGCAACTTAATGTAAGGAAGGTTTTCTTCTTGGGCAGTTAAAACCCTTCGGATTAACTGAACTGAGATGCTGTGATTGTTGGTCTCCTGTTTACCTATGATCTTGCTCAAATGGAAAGCATTTCTTCAAGTGGCTATGGAGGTGGACGTTTGGTGTGCAATAGTGTTTTCCATACAACCTTGCAAAGCTCTCACAGAACTGTTGCAATTGGTGATGAGCCTCTCTGAACCGGTCCACTGTGATACACCTTGTACATGAGATTGTAAGGGCTTTAACAAAATCGGTCCAGCAATCATAATGGGCATAAGTTAAGAGCGAATAAGAGTAAACGCAATTTTTCAATTCTTGTGCATTGAAATGAGAAAACCCTGATGAGTTTTTAGCGGGTAGTTGGCCCATGTCTGCAGGTGCTTTCAGTGCATGAACTTTAAGCGGGAATTTTCTTAGTATTCCATCATCCAGCACACCAATATTCTTCCAGATGGTTAAACATGTTTTCCTGTCCCCAATAAAGGATTATGGATTATGCATGTCTATGTGCATGACATTTGGAAATTTAAATAGCTCCGAGAATCTGTCCCCAGTTTCAGTTTTGCTCTCTGCCTTGGTCTTCACCTGTGTCCACATACTCCCTTGCATTTTGTGAACTTCTTTCTGTCGTTGCAGTACATGGTTTCCTGTCCAGTGCATGATGGAGTAATCTGCTTTTTCACCCCATTCCATTGAAATGTCTGTAGACATTTGGTGCAACCTTTGTGAGCTTGACCTGAATCTGTGTTGTTGAACAGTAAAAAAAAAAATATGGTGGTGAAATCCCAAGTAGGCTGCATGAAAGTTAAAAACATCGCACTAACAAAATACTTTTCGAATAAAAGTTTCTAATTGAATGACATTGAAAATAAAGAGGGGTCTTAAAGGCCCAGCAATAAAGTAGACAACTTTGTACATTGTTATGATATATTATCAATGTGTAGTTTCATGACACACCGGTACAAACACATCAGCCAATGAAATGAGTGAGAATAGTATTTTATTTTATTTAACCTTTATTTAAATAGGCAAGTCAGTTAAGAACAAATTCTTATTTACAATGACGGCCTACCAAAAGGCAAAAGGCCTCCTGCGGGGACAGGGGCTGGGATTAAAAATAAAAACATAGGACAAAACACACATCACAACAAGAGAGACACCACAACACTACATAAAGAGAGACCCAAGACAACAACATAGCATGGCAGCAACACATGACAACACAGCAAGTTAGCAACACCATATGGTAGCAACACAACATGGCAGCAGCAGAACATGGTAGCAGCACAAAACATGGTACAAATAATATTGGTCACAGACAACAGCACAAAGGCAAGAAGGTAGAGACAGCAATATATCACGCAAAGCAGCTATAACTGTCAGTAAGAGTGTCCATGATTGAGTCTTTGAATGTTTTTTGCAACTCATTCCAGTCGCCAGCTGCAGCGAACTGAAAAGACGAGCTACCCACGGATGTGTGTGCTTTGGGGACCTTTAACAGAATGTGACTGGCAGAATGGGTATTGTATGTGGAGGATGAGGGCTGCAGTAGATATCTCAGATAGGCGTAGTGATTGAAAAGTAAATAATAAAAAAGTAAACTAATAAAACCAGAAGTGAGGGCATGACGGTTGAAAATGACCAATCAAATGAATACGATTTGAAAACTCTGTCATACCCCTAGACATTAAAACCGGGAGGGGGGGGTTATGAAAACAATATATTCCTGTAGCTAGCTAGCAATGAACAACTCCCGGAATTTCTACTCATCACACCAAGCCATGGAAATTATTTGTATAAAAACAAAAGCTATCTAGCTAACTAGCATTGTAGCATAGCTATCTCTGCTAGCTAGCAGAGTCAAATTAGTCAAAATACTACAGCCAATATAGACAACAATTAACATTACTAGCCAGTTAACAAACATTGTAGTTAACATTATCATTTTACATGGATGTTAGTTGTAGGACTAAAAAATTGCACGTTGCTGTTTGACTAGAACAATATGATGTTAGCTGGCAAGCAAAGCTAGCTACCTAGTTAGTTACCAAAGTATAGTTGGCTAGTATTCGCTAGCTACCCAACATTAGTGGAAGAACGGATAGCTTGTTAGCTAGTTAGCTAACGTTAGCTACCTAACCAAGCCTAGTAAAATACACCAAGGAGACAAGTGGCTATTGACCGTTTATTTTTTCATTGATACAATTAGTTCATCGGACCCGCGAGCCCGCTAGAGGTCTCTTTGTGTGAGGGAATGATGCATCATGAGAGCATGGATTTCCAACAACTGATGTCATGGCCAGGCTGAATCAGATGCTGGACTACAACACAATGGCTGATATGAACGAAAGATAGATGACTCAAGTAGGCCAACTAGCTATTCCAACAACAACAACAGCAGCAGCAGCTACAGCAGAGCACTTCTCCAGTGACTTCAAAGGAAGCGGTGACGGTCATTCGTCGAGCAAGTTCCTTTTTTTCCATTTTTGCCTAAAATGACATACCCAAAATCTAACTGCCTGTAGCTCAGGCCTTGCAGCAAGGATATGCATATTCTTGGTACCATTTGAAAGGAAACACTTTGAAGTTTGTGGAAATGTGAAAGGAATGTAGGAGAATATTTTTTTATTTATTTTTTTATTTCACCTTTATTTAACCAGGTAGGCTAGTTGAGAACAAGTTCTCATTTGCAACTGCGACCTGGCCAAGATAAAGCATAGCAGTGTAACAGACAACAACACAGAGTTACACATAGATCTGGTAGAAGAAAATACAAAGAAAAAAACAAAACAAAAATTCTACCACCATCTTTGAAATGCAAGAAAAAGGTCACAGTTCTAGCCATCACTCTGGTTGTAATTCCAATAGTGTCCACACGATGGCAGCAGTTTCAGATGGATATCTTGAAGTATGAGTGAACTACAAAACTTTTAGTGTGAAGTCCCCACATTTGGGCTAATCATGAAGGAGACATTCGCATTCATATTACATTTTTCTGCAAGAATATCATCAAATCCGTATACTTGGATTTAGCTTTCCAAGTATTAGTAGCCATATTATAAGTTAAACATTTGCAAAACAACCAGTTTTACTCCCGTAAAGCCCAGCTCATTGGCTATCTAGCTTTGTTTGACCCCGATTGGTGCTTATTTGACAAAGATACAGTTGTTCAAGTGATGGCCGCCCGCGTCATCGGCGTGCCATGAAGGCGTCGCTCTCTGAACAAATATGGTGTCCTATAGGATATAGTACACCACTAATGAAATAGTGAAGTCTTGTTACCTTCTATGATCTCTGAGGAACACATACAAACATGATTTGACTTGTTGAAACAACGTTTAGGGTGAGATTTTCACAGATTCCTTTCTTTGCAAATTGAACGAGTGGAAACACAAAATCGATTGTGCATGCTATATGGACCTTTTTAGGATATGAAAAATAATTGTATCTAACAAAACAATACTTCATGTTATCTCTGGGACCCTTTGGATAATAAATCAGAGCAAGAGTACACATTTCACCTTCAGAGGTGAATTTATCAAACCTACCGCGGTGAAAAAAAGTGTTTTGTTGTTAGGAGCTCTCCTCAAACAATCAATCAATCAATCAAATGTATTTATAAAGCCCTTCTTACATCAGCTGATGTCACAAAGTGCTGTACAGAAACCCAGTCTAAAACTCCAAACAGCAAGCAATGCAGGTGTAGAAGCACGGTGGCTAGAAAAAACTCCCTAGAAAGGCCAGAACCGAGGAAGAAACCTAGAGAGGAACCAGGCTATGAGGGGTGGCCAGTCCTCTTCTGGCTGTGCCGGGTGGAGATTATAACAGAACATGGCCAACATGTTCAGATGTTCATAGATGACCATCAGGGTCAAATAATAATAATCACAGTGCTTGTAGAGGGTGCAACAGGTCAGCACCTCAGGAGTAAATGTCAGTTGGCTTTTCATAGCCGATCATTCAGAGTATCTCTACCGCTCCTGATGTCTCTAGAGAGTTGGAAACAGCAGGTCTGGGGCAGGTAGCACGTCTGGTGAACAGGTCAGGGTTCCATAGCCGCAGGCAGAACAGTGGAACTGGAGCAGCAGCACGACCAGGTGGACTGGGGACAGCAAGGGTTCATCAGGCCAGGTAGTCCTGAGACATGGTCCTAGGGCTCAGGTCCTCCAAGAGAGAGAAAGAAAGAAAGAAAGAAAGAAAGAAAGAAAGAAAGAAAGAAAGAAAGAAAGAAAGAAAGAAAGAAAGAAAAAGCGAGAGAGAATTAGAGAGAGCATACTTAAATTCACACAGGACACCTGATAAGACGGGAGAAATACTCCAGATATAACAGACACATAAACTATTGCAGCATAAATACTGGAGGATGGGACAGGAGGAATCGGGAGACACTGTGGCCCCATCCAATTGTCACGCCCTGACCCTAGAGATCCTTTTTATGTCTCTATTTTGGTTTGGTCAGGGCGTGAGTTAGGGTGGGCATTCTATGTCTGGTGTTCTATGCTTTCTTTTCTGTGTGTTTGGCCGGGTGTGGTTCTCAATCAGAGGCAGCTGTCTATCGTTGTCTCTGATTGAGAACCGTACTTAGGTAGCCTTTTCCACCTGTGTGTTGTGGGTAGTTGTTTTCTGTTTTGTGTTGTTGCACCAGATAGAACTGTTTCGTTTCGTTCACTCTCTTTGTTGTTTTTGTTGTTTCAGTGTTCAGGTTATTTGATTAAATTACAGTGAACGCTTACCACGCTGTGTTTTGGTCACCTTCTTACCAGGACGATCGTTATAGTAATAGCTACTGTAACTTGGAGTTATATTAACAGGAATTTAAGCTTTCAACCGATATAAAACACTTATATGTATCGACATTTGTTGTTTCTCTAAAATCTGCAATCTTGACATAACGCTCTGTGTCACGTTCTGACCATAGTTCTTTTGTGTTTTCTTTGTTTTAGTGTTGGTCAGGACGTGAGCTGAGTGGGCATTCTATGTTGTGTGTCTAGTTTTCACGTTTCTATGTTTGGCCTGATATGGTTCTCAATCAGAGGCAGGTGTTAGTCATTGTCTCTGATTGGGAACCATATTTAGGTAGCCTGTTTTGTGTTGGGTTTTGTGGGTGGTTGTCTTCTGTCTTCGTGTGTCTGCACCAGACAGAACTGTTTCGGTTTTTCACATTTGTTGTTTTGTATTTTGTAGTGTTCACGTTTATCGTCTTTATTAAACATGATGAACACTAACCACGCTGCGCTTTGGTCCTCTCCTTCGTCCACAGAAGAAAGACGTTACAGCTCTGCATGATTTACAACTGTCCCTTTGACGGGATGCCGATCCTTAACAGAGCTCCACGTTTTGCTCTTCATTGTAATCAGAGGGCTGATATAAATACTATGCATGCCAGTCTCTCTTGGCTATGAGTTGAGGAGAGACTGACTGCATCACTTCTTCTTTTATAAGAAACGTTAATGTGTTGGAAATTGTTTGCATAGTCAACTTACACACAGCTCTGACACACACACGTACCCCACCAGACATACCACCAGGGGTCTTTTCACAGTCCTCAAATCCAGAACAAATTCAAGAAAGCATACAGTATTATATAGAGCCCTTATTGCATGGAACTTCCTTCCATCTCATATTGCTCAAATAGACAGCAAACCTGGTTTAAAAAAAACAGATAAAGCAACGCCTCTCCCCTATTTGACCTCGATAGTTTGTGTGTATGCATTGATATGTAGGCTACGTGTGCCTTTTTTTAAATGAGCTGTTCTTGTTTATTGATGTTCTGCATTATGTCATGTTTCATGTTTTGTGTGGACCCCAGGAAGAGTAGCTGCTGCTTTTGCTACAGCTAATGGGGATCCTAATAAAATACCAAAATACCAAAGGAACGGGATATAAAAAAGCATTGCCAGAGACAGGTTAGTTTATAAATGTCAACCAATGCATACATTTTATATACAGTACAACTATTTTTGAAAAGTTGAGACTGGTTCCACAGATTTTAGTGTGCTTTTTTAGATTCCGATGTTCAAGACTGTTTGTTTATTGGGCAGAATAACTTATTGTCTCCTGGCTCTGGCCAGTCGTTCAAAATAACTATTTGATGAAGAGAAGTAGCGATTTGCGGGGGCAACTGAAGGCATGACGTCTGATGTGGAGACAAACCCAGAGGACCTGGATGCATTTTTAATAACTTCCACCTCAGCTCTACCCAGAACATCTGGTTGTGCAATGGGGGGGGGGCTGTAACAATAAAGGGGGAGGGGGTTGTAACAATGGTGAGGTGTGAGGGCATGTGTCAGAATAACTTAATGGCATGTCTCAGGCTGGACACGTTGGAAGTCAAGATCTGTAGTCTCCACCGAGTGTTGTTAACACCCCATGGTTCCCCTTATCTAACAGTCGGTGGAGAAACCAGCTTTTGAGTGTTCAGAGATAAAACACCTGTTCTTCGGACTGGCATGGAAAGTCTTCAGAGGTGTGAGGATAATAATGAGTGAAACTAGGGTATTTGGTGCAGTGCAAGTGCTCAAGAGAAGCTTGATGCAAACTAGCGCCTGCTAAGCATCATGTTTCTTTCATTTTTTTCATTTGATTATATTGTGAAAGATGTTTTCAATGATCACACCTTTGATCACAAATGGGATAGAAATTTTGGAAATTTGATGTTCAGTCAATTTTATTGGGTAGTGCAAGTGTATTGCTTAGTGTCAAAACAGTGTAATGTACTGTAATATACCCATACAGTTCATTGGGAAAAGTTTTCAGACCCCTTGACTTTCCCCACATTTTGTTACGTTACAAAAACAGCAAAAACAGGTTAAGACATTTTTGCAATTTTATACATAAGTATTCAGACACTTTATTCAGTACTTTGTTGAAGCACATTTGGCAGTGATTAAAGCCTCATGTCTTCTTGGGTATGACGCAACAAGCTTGGCATACCTGTATTTGGGGAGTTTCTCCCATTTTTCTCTGCAGACCCTCTCAAGCTCTGTCAGGTAGGATGGGAGCGTCGCGGCACAGCTATTTTCAGGTCTCTCCAGAGATGTTTGATTGGGTTCTAGTCCGGGCTCTGGCTGACCCACTCAAGAACATTCAGAGACTTGTCCCGAAGCCACTCCTGCGTTGTCTTGGCTGTGGACTTAAGGTCGTTGTCCTGCTGGAAGGTAAACCTTCACCGCAGTCTGAGGCCCTGAGCGCTCTGGAGCAGGTTTTCATCAAGGATCTCTCTGTACTTTGCTCCATTCATCTTTCCCTCTATCTTGACTAGTCTCCCAGTCCCTGCCGCTGAAAAACATCCCCACAGCATGATGCTGCCACCACCATGCTGCGACCATCATTCTGCGACCACCATGCTTCTCCGTAGGGATGGTGCCAGGTTTCCTCTAGACATGATGCTAAGCATTCAGGCCAAAGAGTTCAATCTTGGTTTCATCAGACCCAAGAATCTTGTTTCCCATGGTCTGACAGTCCGTTAGGTGCCTTTTGACAAACTCCAAGCGGGCTGTCATGTGTCTTTTACTGAGGAGTGGCTTCTGTCTGGCCACTACCATACAGGCCTGATTGGTGGAGTGCTGCAGAGATGGTTGTCCTTCTGGAAGTTTCTCCAATCTCCACAGAGGAACTCTGGAGCTCTGTCAGAGTGACTATCGGGTTCTTGGTCACCTCCCTGACTAAGGCCCTTCTCCCCCGATTGCTCAGTTTGGCCAGGCGGCCAGCTCTAGGAAGAGTCTTGCTGGTTACAAACTTATTCCATTTAAGAATGATGGAGGCCACTGTGGTCTTGGGGACCTTCAATGCTGAAGACATTTTTTGGTACCGTTCCCCAGATCTGTGCCTCGACACAATCCTGTCTCGGAGCTCTACGGACAATTCCTTCGACCTCATGGCTTGGTTTTTGCTCTGACATGCACTGTCAACTGTGGGACCAACTACACTTCCGTGCATAGTTTTTCATCAATGGCTATTAAGAAATGCTCGCGGTCATGACAGCAGGCTATCCAGAGTAGTCTTGGGGGTGAGGTTTGATGTGGGTGTTTCTTGGGTATGTCTTTCCCATTCAATCACAAAACAAGTGCAGTAGCGAGTACAGGGAGGTAAGCTAAGCTAGCTTTGCTATGGAGAGAACAAAGTTTTGAAGTTGAGGACTTCTCCCCTCCTGACTGACTCACCATCTCAAAACGGTCAGCTAATCCAGTTCTATGTGTAGGCTGAAGCCTGTGCTGACCTTGTGTTTAGCCAAGCGGGCAGCAGCTGGCTAGCATAGCTTGGTGATAGTCAATATTCTCTCTAAGCTGCGCGCTTGCGCGTACCTCCTCCAGGGCTGCCACACAGAAGAAATGCCATGCAGAGACACAAGAGATTGAACTTCACTGAGTTCGCCCCGTTAGTTTGCATTAAATAGATAAACTTTTTTTCTGTGATCAAATCAAAGTTATATCAGCCCCTTTTAAACAAACCAAAACAAATCTAACTTTGCAAGATTGAGTCTGTGATGTTGTATGAAGAACCATAGCGCAACGAAGTAGAATTCTATTGGCGGGGGTAGCCTATGAGCGGTCTTTCAATCACCAGTGACTGAATGGCTTTTCAGATCAGAGCGCAGAGCTGTACATGTTCACAAAATGTTGTTGATATCTTGGCTAGTTAGCGAGCTATCAGAACAGTTATAGATAAGTATAGGTCAGCGATGGGGAGTTAATGCTTCCTACAAGAGTACAAAACATGTATTGTAGGCTACAATTCAAGCTGTCTTTGAAAATCTAGTTAGGTAAAAAGCTTACCTCTTAATTAAAGGGTCAGTGTTGTATTTTGAGACAGTCTTGAATATGCAAATACGCCAATAGCCAGAGAGGTAGCCTACATCGTCTAATTCTCTGTTTGGTAAAAATAATTTATTGTATTTTGTAAAGTGATTTCTTGCATCATACAACACAATACAATGCAATTTACAGTCACCTATTTGGCCAATGGGGTTACAGACCAAGTAGAATATAATTTATTAATATCAAGCCCTTCATAATGTAAAAATGTTTTTAAAAGTCTTATGCAATGTAGGCCTGCATTGAACACCACATATAGGCTACTGTAGGCTATATCATAGAATGCAGGTATCTGTGAACACATACACACAGTCACTGTTCTATTACCAATGGCAGTTAGAATAGGTGATATCTGACACACAAACAGAAACTATGTTGAAGTTTGAACAGGTCAGACTAAACCTACCTAATT
Organism: Salvelinus sp. IW2-2015; assembly: GCF_002910315.2. NCBI lineage: Eukaryota > Metazoa > Chordata > Actinopteri > Salmoniformes > Salmonidae > Salvelinus > Salvelinus sp. IW2-2015. The sequence goes on from NC_036838.1 coordinate 30,078,636, forward strand.
CTGTTCTCCCCATCGACGACCGTTGGTGAGCAGGCAAAAGGTGAGGCTGGAGGTGAGGTCTTTCCCAGAGCCCTATTGATGGGCATTGCAGCATAGATCAGCTTCTGGCCCCTCATCAAAGATACTGGTCGGTCACACGCAAACATACTGATTACATGATCAATGGTGGTTTTGATTAGCCTGGTGAAACCAACCTAATCGCTGTGTTCACATTTTTATTTCACTTCAGATATCAGAAAACGTGAAGTGAAATAGAATAGTGAACATCGCGATCAGGCTGGTTCCACCAGGCTAGGTTACGCCCTGGACATTATATCTAATAAGTAGAAAATAAGCAACAAATAACGTCAGTTTACATAAATTATGTTTTACAATTGGGTTATCAAATGTGTCAAAGTAATGAAGTGGGTTACCTTCTGTATTTGTACAAATGATGAGCCTGTGAAAGCTGTTGCTGCTGACAGGTGCTGGCTGGATACTTGCCAGCATGTGGCTGACTGTTCCATTCATAGGAATGCTCACAGCAAGGGCATGTCTGCAGGAGGGCCCCCTTGCTCGTTTTCTCTATGCTGCATGTTCGGCCGTAAACTGGACATCTCTCGAACAACTGCAGCAGCCAATCTTATGAGGTGGTGTTGACTGGTAGGGCCTGTGACAGGGTGATATAACATACAGCCAAGTGGTAAATTGCATTTTGTTCTTAAGAAAGAACAAAGTTTTTCACTAATGTACTTCACAACAAAAATGACTCTACTACTGCAGTTGTATCTGCTTGGCTTGGGAATTAGCCTACTAGTTTATTAAGCTGGGTATTTTTTGATACAACTTTTCACATTACACACATTACCTGTCGTTGTTGATGAAGCTGTCTGTGTCATCAGGGCAGTATTTGGCGCTGCTATCAGAGGCCTCATGATGGCGTGTTCTTTACATAGGAGTCGAGGGAGATATGATGTGATTTATTTGACAATTAAAGAAAAACACAATACATCCACACGTGGATACAATGCATTTAAAAATAACATTGAGGATAACACAAACAAGTTTTGAAACTTAATTCCATTGTGGTCCTTTTGTTAACAAAATACATCATTCATTAATGAAAAACAAATTAAAGATGGAAAACAGATGGAGTTGAGGCAGTTTGGAAACGTCAGTATGGCGTGAGCAGAGGGTGCATGGATGGTACAGCACAGACAGGGAGAAAATCAGTCTGTCAGACAAGCCAGGAGCTCTTCATCAGAGCTCATCGCTTTGTTCAACGTTCCCAGTTCCTCCTGACATCTTAGACACCGCAGTCTCCACCTTCCAACCGGCAGGTGAAACAAAAACGCTCGAGCCTCTGATAAATTACTTAAATGCAAACATTAACCATCCAGCTAGCTAGCTAGCCAAGGCAAACAAATGTATTTAACAAGTCCTGTAACTGACAGTGAAGACCACCATATTTATGTTATCAAAACAGAAGTTAATAAAAAATCTAAAGTTGATTTAAAAATGTTACAAAAAAACACTTAAAAATGATTTAAATATTTACAAAATGTACAGGAGCTCTCTGCCTAGGCGACCTCGTGGCGCCATGGCATCCATGGCAACCTCCATGGAGACTCTGGTAACAGCAGAGGTGTGTCAAGGGTACTTGTGTCGCATGACACACTTTTATTCTGAGGTCTTGCCTGACAAGCTGTAAAAATAGCAAGTGAATAAAATGATTTTGAGGTCGCTAAACCATTGCAATTACATTGCTGGACATGTCATGATACCCAACTTTGCTCCTTCTGATAGGTCCCGCCATCCGTTTATGACCAGGGGATCAGTCTGACACCCAACTGTGCACTTTGTCTAACAGAAAAGCAGGGTCAACAATAGTCATCATCCCTCAATTATAAACATAGCTTGAGAAATAACGGAATCTCGCTTGGAAGCTAATTCCATGCTTTACAGATGTAAACTCACTGTCACCAGATTGGATTCGGGCCGGTGACGCCGTTACACTATGTAACCAACTGTGACATGTTTTGCTATGGCCCTGGGTTGGTTTGGGTTTGTTGTTGCTTGTTGCTTGTTAGTACACTGTTGTAGTCAGACATGAGTTAGCTAGTACCAACATAGCTGCATCCAATAGTTATATGTGCCCTAGACATGTGTTGCACCTTGGAGGCTAATGTGACTGTTTAGTCTAAAATACACTAACTTATAGTGGCATGGAAATACGATGACATTGCAAAAGTAGGTAAATAATTATTAGGAAACAATTTTTCCATATTATGATGTCGTCAAATGTACTTTAATCTTCAGGATCGGACTCTTTTTTTCAATTTTCACCTTAAATGACATACCCAAATCTAACTGCCTGTAACTCAGGCCGTGAAGCAAGGATATGCATATTCTTGGTACCATTTGAAAGGAAACACTTTGAAGTTTGTGGAAATGTGAAAGGAATGTAGGAGAATATAACACAATAAATCTGGTAAAAGATAGTACAAAGAAAAAAAGAAACGTTCTTTTGTATTTTTTTTGTACCATCATCTTTGAAATGCAATAGAAAGGACATCATGAATTATTCCAGCCCAGCTGCAATTTAGATTTTGTCCACTAGATGGCAACAGTGTATGTGCAAAGTTTTAGACTGATCAAATAAACCATTGCATTCCTGTTCAAAATGTTGAATCAAGACTGCCCAAGACTACCTAATTGATTTATTAATACCTTTTCATGTTCAAAACTGTGCACTCTCCTCAAACAATTGCACGGTATTCTTTCACTGTAATAGCTACTGTAAATTGGACAGTGCAGTTAGATGAACAAGAATTTAAGCTTTCTGCCAATATCAGATGTGTCTATGTCCTGGGAAATGTTCTTGTTACCTACAGCCTCATGCTAATCGCATTAGCCTATGTTAGCTCAACGTTCCGCAGTGTACCCACTGGTCCAGAAGAAGTTTAAAGAGATGGCAATGTGTCCATTACTTTTACTAGCAAAGTTCATAAAAAATTGCTATCAATGCTAATGTTATCTAGCTAAAATACAGTGGTCTCCTCAATCTTAGTTAGCTGGTTAAATATATTCTGCATCTAAAGTTAATCAGGAGACATCACAATCATGAAAAAAGGTTTTCCTACTAATTAGTTGCCTTCTTTTGAAGTGTTAGTGGGTTTCCATGCCAAATCTGAGTTGTATTGATGTAGACTAACATTAGCCAACTAGCTAGCTAGGTAGCTAGGTAGATAATGTCAGCTATGCATGCGAGGATAGTGATAATGATTTTCAAAATATACACTGAACTAAAATATGAATGGAACAGGCAAAAATTTCAAAGATTTTACTGAGTTACAGTTCACATAAGGAAATCATTCAATCGAAAAAAAATCATTAGGCCATAAACTATGAATTTCACATGACTGGGAATACAAATATGCATCTGTTGGTCACAGATAGCTTGAAAAAAGGTAGGGGTGTGGATCAGAACACCAGTCAGTATCTGGTGTGACCACCAATTGACTAATGCACCGCGATACTTCGCATAGAGGTGATCAGGTTGTTGATTGTGACAGTGCTCTTCCATGCCGTCCCTCGAAGGGGAGCATCACTTGAGTGGGTCTTCCTGATCTTCCTGTCCGTGTTTTCGCCCCCTCTGGTTCGTGCGGTGGAGGAGATCTTCGTGGGCTATACTCAGCCTTGTCTCAGTGTAGTAGTTTGGTGGTCTGCAGATATCCCTCTAGTGGTGTGGGGGCTATGCTTTGGAAAAGTGGGTGGGGTTATATCCTGCCTGGTTGGCCTTGTCCGGGGGTATCGTTGAACGGGGCTACAGTGTCTCCCGAACCCTCCTGTCTCAGCCTTTAGTGTCTATGCTGCAATAGTTTGTGTTGGGGGCTTGGGTCAGTCTGTTATATCTGGTGTAATTCTCCTGTCTTATCCGGTGTCCTGTGTGAATTGAAGTATTCTCCCACTAATTCTCTCTCTCTCCCTCTCCCTCCTCTCCCAGAGGACCTGAGCCCTATGACCATGCCTCTGTACTACCTGGCCAGATGACTCCTTGCTATCCCCAGTCTACCTGGTTGTGCTGCTGCTCCAGTTTCAACTGTTCTGCCTGCAGCTATGGAACCCTGACCTGTTCACCGGACGTGCTACCTTGTCCCAGACCTGCTGTTTTCTACTCTCTCTCTCCGAATGCTCGGCTATGAAAAGCCAACTGACATTTACTCATGAGTTGCTGACCTTTTGCACCCTCTACAACAACTGTGATTATTATTATTCAATCCAGTTGGTCATCTATGAACGTTTAAACATCTTGGCCATGTACTGTTATAATCTCCACCCGGCACAGCCTGAAGAGGACTGGCCACCCCTCATAGCCTGGTTCCTCGCTAGGTTTGTTCAGAGATTCCGGTCTTTGTAGGGAGTTTTTCCTAGCCACCGTGCTTCTCCTTCTGCATTGTTTGCTGTTTGGGATTTTAGGCTGGGTTTCTGTATAGCACTTTGTGACATCTGCTAATGTAAAAAGGGCTTTATAAATACATTTGATTGATTCATTGATTCATTGATTGATCCTGCAGGTGAAGAAGCCGGATGTGGAGGTCCTTGGCTGGCGTGGTTACACGTGGTCTGCGGTAGTGAGGCCGGTTGGACGTACTGCCAAATTCTCTTAAACGATGTTGGAGGCAGCTTATGGTAGAGAAATTAACATTCAATTGTCTGGCAACAGCTCTGGTGGACATTCCTGCAGTCAGCATGCCAATTGCACACTCCCTCAAAACTTCAGACATCTGTGGCATTGTGTTGTGTGACCAAACAGCACATTTTAGAGTGGCTTTTTATTGTCCCCAGCACAAAGTGTACCTGTGTAATGATCATGCTGTTTAATCAGCATCTTGATATGCCACACCTGTCATGTGGATGGATTATCTTGGAGAAATGTTCACTAACAGGGATGTAAACAGTATTTTCTTTGTGCAGAACATTTGAGAGAAATAAGCTTTTGTGCGTATGGAAAAGTTCTGGGATATTTTATTTCAGCTCATGAGATACAAAGAGATACAGAATTATAGGGTATGGGACCAACATTTTACATGTTGCTTATATATTTTTGTTCAGTGCCCGCTCCCATACCCTGTAATTCTGTATCTCTTTGTGACTAACAGGTAGACCAGAAAAGCCACATCCCTGATTGGCAGATGAGTGGCGACCCTGATAAAAGATGCACCTGCTGCTTATCTGTTGTTCTTTACAGATGCTGTTTGAATGAAAGAAAATGTTACCTACACACTGAATAAGGCTGTAAAGCCGAAACGTCTATGTACACTATCCCTGATGCAGTAAAAAAAAATTAAACATTGAATAATAAAGTAAGCTTTACGACATATTGTTGAGTGTGAACCCATTACACCTCTGTCTGTTTTACGCACCAGCCAAGCTTCTGGGAGTGCGCGATGGTTCTCTTTTGATTAGTTATCATTCCCATCCATCAGCAGCCCCTGACTCTGAACCATGTCTTTTGAAACTATTAGCAAGCTTACTGAGGCGAGAGCCCGTACGTTCACATTCAGCACAAGAGATGCGGACAAAATGAACCACCACCATAGTCCCAGAAAGGAAACACTGGAAGAGTATGACTACAAGAGAGAGAAATTCGCTTCGAGCTCCATGCCAGAACGCTCAGCCAATACTACAAGAACAGTAGAATCCCACAAGGCTTACTTATCCAAAAGGAGCCGTCCATAGGGAGACCTGACCCCGAATTCTGCAGACACTTATGTGAGATACTGAATCACTGCTCATTGGACCTAAAGCTCCTCATCATTGACCATTCCTCTAGAGAGCTTTCTGCTATTAAACAAGCTACCAATGATTACAAAAGGGACATTGAGCAGACATATAATCGAAAAGAAGTGGACAGACTCCAGCTGAAGATCAAAACCAAGATCGATAACCCCCAAGCTGATCTACTGAAGTTCAAGCTGGGAAAGTTCAAGCGCAACACTGTCGACTACAAGGAGCAGAACGTCTACACCTGGTTGTCTGAGAAAACTAAGCACAGCACTCACAGACGACATCCCACCCAACAGACCAATACATCAGAATCTGGTGAATCCTCTATCCTCCTCCAGATCCAGAAATACTTTTTTGGGCCCTCTGCCCCCCGAACGTTCCAAACGTACCTATGCCAAAGACAAAGACCCACGAGGAGAGGTACGACAGGTCGGCAGAAGGAGGTTAATAAAGATGCTCAAAGCAACAATGCCCCCCGAGATAATATAGTTTTTAACTTATCAGATAAAAAGTGAACTAATTGTTGTTTTGAGCAAAGGGTTATCCTTTGTACTGTATACAGTCACAAATCCTTTTCAAGTTTAAATGGAACGATTTAGGTTTTTAAGTAATATCAAATTGAAAGTTTTCTTTAGCCTTAGAACTGAAGCTCTCCCTAATTACCTCCAGCTTCAGACCTAAAATTACTTTAATTCCTTTTCTAAATAACCCATCAGTAGATAAGGGACATTGACATCCAACTAAGAAACAAAGTGAAACTCCACATTAACAACGTGAACACAACCGTACCATGTGTAACGATCGTCGTTGGGAGAAAGAGAACGTGACACCATGAATAAAAAATAAAAATAATGAGTTTATGGAGATCAGATAAGGGAGGTGGGATTGCGGTTTCTAAAACCAACATGTACACTACCGTTCAAAAGTTTGTGGTCAATTAGAAATGTCCTTGTTTTTTAAAGAAAAGCTACTTTTTCGTTGCTTTTTTGTTGCAACGTGCCATTGGAACACAGGAGTGATGGTCGCTGATAATGGGCCTCTGTTACCCTATGTAGATATTCCATTCAAAATCATCCGTTTACAGCTACAATAGTCGTTTACAACGTTAACAATGTCTACTCTGTATTTCTGATCAATTTGATGTTATTTTAATGGACACATTTTTTAAATTTTCTTTTAAAAACAAGGACATTTCTATGTGACCCCAAACATTTTTTACGATATTGTATATCGAAAAATGTATAACATATGTTGGATGATACAATTTTTTGCAAGAAACTGATTTTCGATCCTACCTCAACTATAAAATGTAATTGAATATGGTCCTCGATAAAGGACTACTACAAAATAAATGGTTGACAGAACAGGAATTTAAATATCTTTCTGTCCCAAAACCTACAGTTTCGATCCTTTATGGTCAGTTTAAGGTTCACAAATCAACCACAGACCCTCCATTAAGACCTATCATTTCAGTTATTGGCTCCCAAACAGAAACACTGCATCGTTATGCGGACACATTTATCCATTAGTCAAACAGTTGCCATCTTATTTAAAAGACACCACTGCTTTTCTAATGAAACTACAAAGTATACCAGTTATTAGTGAACGAGATTGGTTAGTCACTCTTTACGTCTCATCACTATCAATACCAATATCTCCAACCGCTTAAGCGATGTGCATACAAATTATGTAATTGAGCTTGCTTAACTAGTGCTTACTAAAAACTATTTTCTATTTGACAAATAGATTGCTATCTACAGACTTCTGGAACAGCAATGGGAACTCCATCAGCTCCTAACTATGTATATCTCTTTATTGGGAAATTTGAATTGGATTTTATTTATCAAAATAATCCTTACAAAGATTATGTTAAATATTGGACCCGCTATACGGCTATATACTGTAGATGATCGCTTTATGATGTGGAAGGGTTCCTAAATTAAATTAATTTCCTAACTACATTAATAACTCCAGAGTACAATCAATTTCCTTCACTACGGAAAAGAACATTAACTCTATACATTTCTTAGATGTAGGCAGGCCTACATGTTACAAAGAAGGGACAATATCTAAGTACTACAGTTTACAGAAAACCTACAGATAAAAGTACTATTCAGATAGTTACCATCCTTTCCTCCGAAAAAAAGGTGTAGCAATAAACCAACTTCATAGACTGCATCGCATCTGTGACACAGAGGAAGAATTTCTGTTAGGATGGCGCCAACAGAGATGGTCGCCTCGCTTCGCGTTCTTAGGAAACTATGCAGTATTTTTTTTTTTTATGTATTATTTCTTACACTGTTACCCCAGGAAGTCTTATTACATACAGCCGGGAAGAACTATTGGATATAAGAGCAAAGTCAACTTACCAACATTACGACCAGGAATACGACTTTCCCGAAGCGGATCATCTGTTTGGACCATCACCCAGGACAATGGATTGGATCCCAGTAGGCAAACCAAAACAACGGTGCCGCAGAAGGGGCAGACGGAGCGGTCTTCTGGTCAGGCTCCGTAGACGGGCACATCGCTCACCACTCCCGAGTATACTACTCGCCAATGTCCAGTCTCTTGACAACAAGGTAGACAAAATTCRAGCAARGRTTGCCTTCCAGAGAGACATCAGAGATTGTAACATTCTCWGTTTCAYGGRAACATGGCTCACTCGGGATACGTTATCAGAGTCGGTACAGCCACCTGGTTTCTTCACGCATCGCACCGACAGAAACAAACATCTCTCTGGTAAGAAGAAGGGCGGGGGTGTATCGTATGAGTCGTGGTGTGATCATAACAACATACAGAGACTCAAGTCCTTTTGTTCACCTGATCTAGAATTCCTTACAATCAAATGCCGACTGCATTATCTACCAAGAGAATTGCTACACACAGCCGTGTGTAGCAGTATAGAGACAAAGTAGAGTCGCAATTCAACGGCTCAGACACGAGACGTATGTGGCAGGGTCCACAGTCGTTCACGGACTACAAAAAGAAAACGAACCTCAGGAGGCTGAAGAAATTGGTCTTGTCACTAAAAACCCTCACAAACTTTTACAGATGCACAATTGATAGCATCCTGTTGAGCTGTATCACCGCCTGGTATTGCAACTGCTCCGCCCACAACCATAAGGCTCTCCAGAGGGTGGTGCGGTCTGCACAAAGGCATCACCGGGGGAAAACTACCTGCCCTCCAGGACACCTACACCACCCGATGTCACAGGAAGGCCAAAAAGATCATGAAGGACAACAACCACCCGAGCCACTGCCTGTTCACCCCGCTATCATCCAGAAGGCGAGGTCAGTGCAGGTGAATCAAAGCTGGGACCGAGAGACTGAAAAACAGCTTCTATCTCAAGGCCATCAGACTGTTAAACAGCCATCACTAACATTGAGTGGCTGCTGCCAACATACTGACTCATCTCTAGCCACTTTAATAATTAAACATTGAATGTAATAAATGTATCACTAGTCACTTTAAACAATGCCACTTTATATAGTGTTTACATACCCTACATTACTCACCTCATATGTATATACTGTACTCTATACCATCTACTGCATCTTGTATATGCCGTTCGGCCATCGCTCATCCATATATTTATATGTACATATTCTTATTCATTCCTTTACACATTGTTGTGAAATTGTTAGATTAGTTGTTAGATATTACTGCACGGTCGGAACTAGAAGCACAAGCATTTCGCTACACTCGCATTAACATCTGCTAACCATGTGGATGTGACCAATAAAATTTGATTTTATTTGATAAATTCTCTCCTTGAGCATTTTTTGCTTGAGGATACTTGGCTTGATAAAGCTCAACAACAAGTTAAAAGCTTGATCAAAAGCCAGTTACTTAATAAATCCCAACAAAAAAAACTGAATAAACTGTTTTCTGTAAACTATATACTTACTTTCAATGATAGCTGTAATGGCATCAAACTGTAATGGCCATCATTGTAAATTATAATTTGTTCTTAACTGACTTGCCTAGTTAAATAAAATAAAAGTATATTGTCAATAAGCACTGGCATATACTATCATCAGACTCCTCTTTAAATTCTGCCTTCCACCTTTATTTACCTATCAACGATCAAGAAATCTATTAAACATATTGGTTCATTCAGATGTGGTCAGAGAGAGAAAAGAGGCATTCATAAAAGGATGTTTCACCTGTGGATATTGTGCCTCTTGTAGCACCATCAGGAAATGTACTAGCTTTGTATGCCCTCAGACTTCTAGGACCTATGAGATAAAGTCTTGTTTAACTTGCACTACTAAAGAAGTTATATATATGTTACAGTGTTCTTGTAATAAGATTTGTATTGAAAAAACATCCCGTGCCTTGAAAGTACATCTTGGAGAACATAAATCCACTATTATTGCGAGACACTTTCTAGAACAATATCCTTCTATTAATGAATTGCGTTGCGTCGGGATCGGAAAAGTTAATCGACCACTTAGAGGAGGTGACTATGACAACAAATTACTCCAAAGACAAACCATGTAGATATATAAATAAAAATTCTGTATCTCCACACGGTTTAAACAAATAATTAGATTTCACCTCCTTCCTATAAGCCACATTTAGACTGTTATACAAGRACACTGTCCATATCAGATTTTGCATATCGTTTATCAATTGGCCCCACATATTTATGAATGGTTTTGCCTAATGTCCTTTGTGTTGGGCTATTTCATGAATCGATGACACCTGGGGCAATTGATTTTTGAGTTGACCTTCGTGCCCGCTCCCATACCCTATAATTCTGGATCTTTTTGTAACTAACTTGTGTACAGGTAGACCAGAAAAGCCACATCCCTGATTGGCAGATGAGTGGCGACCCTGATTAGAAGCACCTGCTGCTTATCTGTTTTTCTTTACAAATGCTGTTTTGAATTAAATAACATTGTACGTACACACTGAATAAGGCTGTAAAGCCGAAACGTCTGTGTACGCTATCAATGATGCAGGAAAACAATTAAAGTCATTGAATAATGAAGTTAGCTTTATACAACATATTTTTGAGTGAGAACCTGTTCCACCTTTTTATTTTTGATCAGTGTGATACACTGCTTTTTGATCACTGCTAGATACATGACTAGCAGTCTATGGTCTAGCTACCGGTATACTCACTACCATTGGAAACAACGAACTTCAACCACCTATTCCGCATGGTAGGGTCCTTCAGCAGGGCATGCAAACCATTGTTGGCTCTGCATCCTACTGGAAGCATGCATTGTCGAACCGGAGCCAGAGGCATGGTCAATAAGTATAGTATACTGTAGGGCTTTTCAGTCCCAAAAGGCTGTGATCCTCTGAACGCATTGGGGGCGATGAAACAACAGAGCCCCTTTCAATGAAGGGAAGCGAAGTGGGCAGAGGGGCAATTTGTACTCATTATATTTCACAGTAACCTTATATTTTGGATCAATGGTTTTGTGGTGAAAGATATCTACAAACAAAATGAATGCACAATGAACATTGTTTAATGTCAGACTGGCTGTGATACAAGTCTTACCAGTTTCGAGTTTTGCACTATGAGTTTTGAGAATTCACCACATACTTCACCACCGATTGCCATCTCTGGGTCCCACTATATGCAAAATAACATTGCATACATGCATAGACTACAACTGTATAAGATATGTCAATAGCCGGTACAGGTACAATATTATTACATGTTTAATGGCCATGTGCCCAGGGACTACGGAGGATTAGCTTTCTATCAAACTCTGGCACTATTAATTATACTGTAGATGCCAATATTAATACCACATAAAACAGAGTTTAAGCAGTGCTATGTATGACATGGGGTCCAGTTTTCTCTTAGCCTGGTCCCAGATCTGTTTGTGCTATCATGCCTTGTCACTCATTGTTATGCCAAAAAACATGTTTGTTTGTCGTGACAATGAGTGGTAAGGAGTTGGCATGATAGCAGAAACAGACTGGCACCCAGGTACTGGCACTCTGTCCCTTATGTGAAATGCTATGTTTATTATAGGCCACTACACCTGGTGACTGTCCTTACAGAAACAACAGTAACCTGTTTTAAAAATGCCACTGAGAAAGTAGGTCTGTCGCCAAACAACCAAAACAACCTCCCACATGTGCCTCACCTGAGCACCAACATGTTATGGGACAGGTGTCTTACCACAGGTAGTGGTGTGAGTCAAAATCACACACAGGTGTTAATTGGACACAACCAACAGTAGTGCCAGGGGTGCTGCGGCTGACGCACGGCTCTCCCGTAGGGCTGCGCGGGTGACATGTAACTACGCACTCATGCCAGAATGTGTTCCTCTGACCGCTTGTGAGTGATACAGGCTTGCAGGTATTCAAAAGGCTAACAACTTTATAAATATGTGAAAATGTAGACTTTCCAGAGTGGGACTGGTTCACAAAATGAGACTACAAAGCAACACCGTGTTGGAAAACAGTTCCAGGATATGTCCGCACACATTCATTGCATTGCACTGCACCAAATACCCACACTTAATCTGGATAACAAACGCACCCAACTGAAACAAATTTGAGTACATGAAAACAACTTCATTGCATTTTTTTCTCTCAGGAGGTTATGCACAAAGTTAAACTGGATAGAAATATGAATATTTTATTTTCCATCAAATCAATTGCGTATGAAAAATGGATTCCCTGAATAGTGATAATGGTAAATAAACTCTTCAGGAAGTAGCAGCAGGAAGAGAGTGATCCCTTAGCGCCGGGAAGACGGAATGCACCAGGGAGGGAATAGAGCAGGAATGTGCTTATTTAACTTGACTTAACGAAGCAGGGCCATGTAAAGCAGCCCGTCGGCCGGGCTGGCCTCTGATAATAAATAATGACTTGTGAATTATTAAGAACACACCCCAGGATCTGCATTGCACTGCATTCCCTAACCATCGATAAGTATAAATGGGCACAAACACTCTGAAGACAAGAAACACAGAAACACACACACACATACATGTATGTTCACCAAAGTACACAAACATATGTAACCCTGTCCAAATGAGGTTCACACCCCAACAAACACAGACAAACAGACTCCAGTTCCTAATTGACTGTGTTAAGTGGACAACTAGCTGGAGGACATCTTTAATTAGACACTAGATCCCCATGGAGACGCACGAGAGAGAAGGCAGCCGAGGCAGACACAGTGAGGTAGAGTGAATGAAAGACAGGGAGAGAGAGTTAAAGAAAGAGGAAGAAAGAGTGACAGAGAAATGGAGAGAGAGAGTTAAGGAAAGATGGAGACAGAGGGAAAGAGAAGGTGGAAGAGAGAGAGTAAAAGAAAGATGGAGAGAAAGAGTGAAACAGAAACAATTATCCCGCACCCTGGAGACGGCGCTCTGATATGCACCTCATACACACTGCCCAAGATTGAGCACCAAATCTTGTTCATGCTTTCGCAGTATAGCTCTGCTCAGGGCTGTTTCTAGTATTTTGGGGAGATTTGGTTGGGGAGCACCCGTCACTTCGCTGGCAACATTTTAGTGGTCCCCCTCTTGGTGGCGAAGAGAACATTTTGCAGCTTTAGAGCTAATTTCTTGCAGTTCTACATATTTTACCATAGGATGGAGAGAACATTTTGCAGCTTTAGAGCTAATTTCAAGCTGCAAAATGTTCTCTCCATCCTATGGAAAATATGTAGAACTGCAAGAAATTAGCTTTAAAGCTGCAAAATGTTTCTCTCCATCCTATGGTAAAATATGTAGAACTGCAAGAAATTAGCTCTAAATCTGCAAAATGTTCTTCTCCATCCTATGGTAAAATAGTAGAACTGCAAGAAATTAGCTCTAAAGCTGCAAAATGTTCTCTCCATCCTATGGTAAAATATGTAGAACTGCAAGAAATTAGCTCTAAAGCCAAAATGTTCTCTCCATCCTATGGTAAAATATGTAGAACTGCAAGAAATTAGCTCTAAAGCTGCAAAATGTTCTCTCCATCCTATGGTAAAATATGTAGAACTGCAAGAAATTAGCTCTAAAGCTGCAAAATGTTCTCTTCGCCACCAAGAGGGGGACCACTAAAATGTTGCCAGCGAAGTGACGGGTGCTCCCCAACCAAATCTCCCCAAAATACTAGAAACAGCCCTGAGCAGAGCTATACTGCGAAAGCATGAACAGATTTGGTGCTCAATCTTGGGCAGTGTGTATGAGGTGCATATCAGAGCCGCGTCTCCAGGGTGCGGGATAATTGTTTCTGTTTCACTCTTTCTCTCCATCTTTTCTTTTACTCTCTCTCTTCCACCTTCTCTTCCCTCTGTCTCCATCTTTCCTTAACTCTCTCTCTCCATTTCTCTGTCACTCTTTCTTCCTCTTTTCTTAACTCTCTCTCCCTGTCTTTCATTCACTCTACCTCACTGTGTCTGCCTCGGCTGCCTTCTCTCTCGTGCGTCTCCATGGGGATCTAGTGTCTAATTAAAGATGTCCTCCAGCTAGTTGTCCACTTAACACAGTCAATTAGAAACTGGAGTCTGTTTGTCTGTGTTTGTTGGGGTGTGAACCTCATTTGGACAGGGTTACATATGTTTGTGTACTTTGGTGAACATACATGTATGTGTGTGTGTGTTTCTGTGTTTCTTGTCTTCAGAGTGTTTGTGCCCATTTATAACTTATCGATGGTTAGGGAATGCAGTGCAATGCAGATCCTGGGGTGTGTTCTTAATAATTCACAAGTCATATTTATTATCAGAGGCCAGCCCGGCCGACGGGCTGCTTTACATGGCCCTGCTTCGTTAAGTCAAGTTAAATAAGCAACATTCCTGCTCTATTCCCTCCCTGGTGCATTCCGTCTTCCCGGCGCTAAGGGATCACTCTCTTCCTGCTGCTACTTCCTGAAGAGTTTATTTACCATTATCACTATTCAGGGAATCCATTTTTCATACGCAATTGATTTGATGGAAAATAAAATATTCATATTCTATCCAGTTTAATCTTGTGCATAACCTCCTGAGAGAAAAAAATGCAATGAAGTTGTTTTCATGTACTCAAATTTGTTTCAGTTGGGTGCGTTTGTTATCCAGATTAAGTGTGGTATTTGGTGCAGTGCAATGCAATGAATGTGTGCGGACATATCCTGGAACTGTTTTCCAACACGGTGTTGCTTTGTAGTCTCATTTTGTGAACCAGTCCCACTCTGGAAAGTCTACATTTTCACATATTTTATAAGTTGTTAGCCTTTTGAATACCTGCAAGCCTGTCACTCACAAGCGGTCAGAGGAACACATTCTGGCATGAGTGCGTAGTTACATGTCACCCGCGCAGCCCTACGGGAGAGCCGTGCGTCAGCCGCAGCACCCCTGGCACTACTGTTGGTTGTGTCCAATTAACACCTGTGTGTGATTTTGACTCACACCTACCTGTGGTAAGACACCTGTCCCATAACATGTTGGTGCTCAGGTGAGGCACATGTGGAGGTTGTTTTGGTTGTTTGGCGACAGACCTACTTTCTCAGTGGCATTTTTAAAACAGGTTACTGTTGTTTCTGTAAGGACAGTCACCAGGTGTAGTGGCCTATAATAAACATAGCATTTCACATAAGGGACAGAGTGCCAGTACGCTGGTGTCAGTCTGTTTCTGCTACATGCCAACTCCTTACCCATCATTGTCACGACAAACAAACATGTTTTTTGGCATAACAATGAGTGACAAGGCATGATAGCACAAACAGATCTGGGACCAGGCTAGAGAAAACTGGACCCCATGTCATACATAGCACTGCTTAAACTCTGTTTTATGTGTAATTAATATGGCATCTACAGTATAATTAATAGTGCCAGAGTTTGATAGAAAGTAATCCTCCGTAGTCCCTGGGCACATGGCCATTAAACATGTAATAATATTGTACCTGTACCGGCTATTGACATATCTTATACAGTTGTAGTCTATGCATGTATGCAATGTTATTTTGCATATAGTGGGACCCAGAGATGGCAATCGGTGGTGAAGTATGTGGTGAATTTCTCAAAACTCATAGTGCAAAACTCGAAACTGGTAAGACTTGTATCACAGCCAGTCTGACATTAAACAATGTTCATTGTGCATTCATTTGTTTGTAGATATCTTTCACCACAAAACCATGTCGCCAAAATATAAGGTTACTGTGAAATATAATGAGTAACAATTGCCCCTCTGCCCACTTCGCTTCCTTCA
>NC_036838.1:30097221-30103300 GCF_002910315.2 Salvelinus sp. IW2-2015
ATGTAGAGAAAGAGTTCAGCGCCGAGCGTGTGTAGTCAGTCAGGGTCTCAACTTACTGTTAGTAAGGATAATAGAATACAAAATGTGCAATTTTGAAATTTGGTGGTGCATCAGCAGTTTTCCTCCTGATATGTCAGTCACTCGACAGTCACTCAATTAACTAATGTCAGCTAACATTTATATATTACTAGGTAAGTTAGTCTGCCAGCTATCTAAACCTTGTAGTAATTATGGCCCCCATTGATTTTGTTAGTCATTCTCACTCAGATATCATATGAACATGGCATAAATCATGGAGAAAAAAGTTTATTGCAGGAAATTAGCTTTAAAACGCAATATTTTCTCTCCATCCTATGGCAAAATATGTAGAACTGCAAGAAATTAGCTCTAAAGCTGAAATGTTCTCTCCATCCTATGTGGAAAATATGTAGAACTGCAAGAAATTAGCTCTAAAGCTGCAAAATGTTCTCTCCATCCTATGGTAAAATATGTAGAACTGCAAGAAATTAGCTTTAAAGCTGCAAAATGTTCTCTCCATCCATGGTAAAATATGTAGAACTGCAAGAAATTAGCTCTAAACTGCAAAATGTTCTCTCCATCCTATGGTAAAATATGTAGAACTGCAAGAAATTAGCTCTAAAGCTGCCAAATGTTCTCTCCTCCTATGGTAAAATATGTAGAACTGCAAGAAATTAGCTCTAAAGCTGCAAAATGTTCTCTCCATCCTATGGTAAAATATGTAGAACTGCAAGAAATATAGAGCTAATTTCTTGCAGTTCTACATATTTTGCCATAGGATGGAGAGAACATTTTGCAGCTTTAGAGCTAATTTCTTGCAGTTCTACATATTTTGCCATAGGATGGAGAGAAAATATTGCAGTTTTAAAGCTAATTTCCTGCAATAAACTTTTTTCTCCATGACTTATGCCATGTTCATATGATATCTGAGTGAGAATGACTAACAAAATCAATGGGGGCCATAATTACTACAAGGTTTAGATAGCTGGCTAGACTAACTTACCTAGTAATATATAAAATGTTAGCTGACATTAGTTAATTGAGTGACTGTCAGTGACTGACATATCAGGAGGAAAACTGCTGATGCACCACCAAATTTCAAAATTGCACATTTTGTATTCTATTATCCTTACTAACAGTAAGTTGAGACCCTGACTGACTACACACGCTCGGCGCTGAACTCTTTCTCTACATAAAATGGTTTGATAGTAATAACAGCATCAGTGGGTCTATTTATTACGACAGGAGGAGAGAGATAGTGGCATTGTGGTCCATAACTACTTAATCACCAAGAGTCATGTCGTATCACTGCACATTGTGATGGAATCTGGAGCACCACCCTGGCCCTCCTGGCCTGTTTCGCAAGATGAGCTTTCTCTCTCCCATTCACCATGTCTCCAAACAGATTAGCTCGAAAAACGCAGTGCTGGCTACAAGGAGAGCACTAATCCAGTGAGTTCATCTGCAAGATTCTAATCCGCAGCCAACGTGTGAAATTTGGAAATGTGCTTATTTTTTCTCCCCAACGCAAAAGATCATTTGAGTCTGGGAAGTCAGGCGGAGAGTGAGGCCTCAGCGAGTGATTTTTTTCTTCTTCTGTGGCCGATTCGAATTGGAGGCGGGGGTAGAGAGCTGTTTGCTGCGATCTCTGCCACCACTGTGATGAATTTCCAAATTCTTCTTCACCATAAAATTGAAGCTATCAAGACTTCATTGGCCTCATACCTCCTTCCCCTCCTCCGCCCTCCAGTTTTATATTTTTCCAGCATCTGATTTTGTCACTGCTCTCTGAGTTTGCTTATGTGTGCTTGTGTGCGTGCATGTGGGGTATTTCCATGTAAAAGGACCCATGAGCACCAACATGTGAAGTTCATTTGTCAAAACTTGTGTCAAATGTAAGCTAAGAGTGTCAGGTTTTGGCCAGGACTGTTCTGGTTTTTGTCACTAGATGTCCCCATTGCACCTTTTTTGTACCTTTTGTTTTTCCCTTGCTCTATTATTGTTTGCACCTGTATGTCGTTCCCTTGTTAGTATTTAATCCCTGTGTGTTCCTTAGTTCCTTGCTCAGTGTTTGTATGTTAGCACCCAGCCCCAGCCCAAGCCTTGTTGTGAACATATATTTTTCTCTTGTTGGATTTTCCAGAGGTTCTCTGGTTTTGTTCTTTTGTATTTTGGATTAGTCTTTTAGGTTTGTTTTTTTCCATTGCTGTTTTTACCACTTTGTGGATTTTCTTTGTATTTTGGAAGTTATCTATTTTTTATTAAACCACCATCTCTAGTACTGCTGTGTCTGCCTCATCTTCTGGGTTCTGCCGATTTAGTGACTGTTTCTCGCACCGGGTCCTGACAAAGAGTCTATATTTAGATTGACTTCTCATCCCTTTATATCAGATAAAGTACCACTATGTATACCTTGCAGAGGTATATGACTGTATACTATATCTACCTTCACTTGCAGAGGTATATGACTGTATGCTACAAGCATTTCGCAACACTCGCAATAACATCTGCTAACCGATGACTCAACAGTGGTAGGTCTGATCACCGACAAAGACGAGACAGCCTATAGGGAGGAGGTCAGAGATCTGGCCGTGTGGTGCCAAGACAACAACCTCTCCCTCAACGTGATCAAGACAAAGGAGATGATTGTGGACTACAGGAAAAGGATGGCCGAGCATGCCCCCATTCTCATTGACGAGGCTGTAGTGGAGCAGGTTGAGAGCTTCAAGTTCCTTGGTGTCCACATCATGAACAAACTAACATGGTCCAAGCACACCAAGACAGTCGTGAGGAGGGCACAACAAAACCTATTTCCCCTCAGGAGACTGAAGCCATTTGGCATGGGTCCTCAGATCTTCAAAAGGTTGTACAGCTGCAACATCGAGAGCATCCTGACTGGTTGCATCACTGCCTGGTATGGCAACTGCTCGGCCTCCGACCGCAAGGCACTACAGAGGGTAGTGAGTACGGCCCAGTACATCACTGGGGCTAAGCTTCCTGCCATCCAGGACCTCTATACCAGGCTGTGTCAGAGGAAGGCTGTCACATGTGCATCCTCTCCAGCCTCTAGGTCACCAGACTGCTCGTTATGGCGCACACCTGTCACCATCATTACGCGCACCTGCGCATCATCAGACTCACCTGGACTCCCTCACTTCCCAGATTACCTTCCCTATATACGTCACTCCCTTTGGTTCCTCCCCAGGCGTCATTGTTTCTGTTTCAGTTTCATGTCTGTGTGCTGTTAGTGTTTCTTGCTTTGGATTATGTTTATTTAATTAAAACACTCACTCCCTGACCATGCTCCCTGACTCTCAGCGCATATCATTACAGAATGACACCTCACCTAAGGGAAGCATTAGGGAGTGTTGTTTTAGTTATATGGTGGGAATGACGTCGGGTTCGGGAGCCGCTACAGGCTCTCATGCCTCAGACAGATTGCCAGGCTCCCCTGCCTGCGCCGGTTCGTCAGGCTCTCATGCCTCACCCGGATCGCCAGGCTCCCTTGCTATAGCCGGCTCGTCGGGCTTTCATGCCTTCACCGGATCGCCAGCCTCTCCTGCTTCCCCCGGCTCATCAGGCTCTCATGCCTCAACCGGATCGCCGGGCTCCCCTGCCTCAGCCGGTCTGTCAGGTTCCCACGCCCCAGCCAGCGACAGGTTCCCGCGCATCAGCAGGGGTGACCGGTCCGCTCCTGATCCCCGGGATTGTCCCTTTGGATGGCGTCCTGCGGCTGGAGCCGAACACGCCGGGGAGGGAGTACCGTCACGTATGCTCTCTCTCCAGAGCTCTAGGTCGCCATGCTCCCGCGTCTCAGACGGACTGACAGGTTTCCCGCGCCTCAGCAGTGGTGATTGGTCTCCTCCGGATCGTCATTTTGGTCGACGTTCTGCGGCAGGAATCACGCGTCGAGGAGGGGGTACTGTCAGGTGTGCTCCCTCTCCGGCCTCTAGGTGACCAGGCTGCTCGTTATGGCGCACACCTGTCACCATCGTTACACGCACCTGCGCGTCGTCAGACTCACCTGGACTCCATCACTTCCCTGATTACCTATATATGTCACTCCATTTGGTTCCTTCCCCAGGCGTCATTGTTTCTGTTTCAGTTTCATGTCTGTGTGCTGTTAGTCTTTCTTGTTTTGGTTATGTTAATTTTGTTAAAACACTCACTCGCTGAACTTCCTTCCCGACTCTCAGCGCAAATCGTTACAAAGGCCCTAAAAATTGTCAAAGACTCCAGCCACCTTAGTCATAGACTGTTCTCTCTGTTACCACACGGCAAGAGGTACCGTAGCACCAAGTCTAGGTCCAAGAGGCTTATAAAAAGCTTCTACCCCCAAGCCATAAGACTCCTGAACATGTAATCAACCAAGACTACCCATGGCTACCCAGACTATTTGCATTGCCCCCCCATATTGTATGCCGCTGCTACTCTCTGTTATTATCTAATGACTCTACCTACATGTACATATTACCTCAATTACCTCGACTAACCGGTGCCCTCGCACAATGACTCTGTACCTGTACCCTCTGTATATAGTCTCAATATTGTTATTTTACTGCTTCTCTTTAACTACTTGTTACTTTTATTTCTTATTCATAATTTGTTTAACTGCATTGTTGATTAGGGGCTTGTAAGTAAGCATTTCACTGTAAGGTCTACACCTGTGGTATTCGGCGCATGTGACTAATACAATTTGATTTGATTCGATTTTGAACCATGTGTATGTGACCAATAAAATGTGATTTGATTTGATCTACCTTCACTTGCAGAGGTATATTACTATACAGTTATACACCACTGTACATCTACCTTCACCGGGACCTCTTAAAGGATCCCAGAACCAATTGATCTCATTCTTATGAAGATATTTCTGGAAGCAAATGTCATCGGCGTCACATGCTCACTACAGATCAACGGAGAGCAGCAGAAGCAGTAGCACCGTGCTGGTTGGTTTGCACTTGGTTTCAGATGTACACGAGATCAAAGCGTGCAAGCCTTGATGTGTGTTCACTGCTCCGCCATCGTCCTCCTCCTCTTCCTCCTCCGTTTGTAGGCAGCGGATGTCAGTGGGAATCCGCTCCAGTTGTAATGACATCTTTCACCAGACCCACAAAATGCCAAGGGTAAAGACAGATCCCATAAAGGCAGCAAATAAATCTAATTAGAGGGAGATATGCTTCTGTGCCTGTAGGTTGAGGATTAGCCAGATGTTGTTATGCAATCCATACTCAAAGTCACAAGTTACAATCTGACTACTTCTGTTGCCGGGCGGGGATATTGAAATGTGTATTAGTATTACAGCTGCAGGGCTTATCGTATGAAGGGTGGCAATCTGTTAACTCTTCTATCTTCTTCCATCTCTCATTCAGAATGCCTTTATGAAGAAATGATAGACCACTCTGGCTAGGTAAACATGAGTTTGGTGGATAATTGTTTGGATAGTTTGGATGTTTCCCAGCGATGTAATGACATGCTGTAACCTCCCCCTCTCGAAATTCAAGAATTTGATCAGCCCTCTTTGGTAGCCATCCCTCGCTCAACATTCCGAGAGGGGGATGTTACAGTTTCTGGTGAAAGTGGTCTTGGCAGTCAAGCATAGCCAAGCGATAGCAAATATTTCCCCTTTTCCTTCTTCTCCAGTCTGTATTCGGGCTGTCTCTTCGATAGCTGTCATGTTAAAATCAATAATTTACAGCAATGAGGATAGGGAGAGTGCAGAGCAGCAGCAGGCAGAGCTCCTGTTGGTCATCTGAGGGGCCCCCTTCCTCTGTCTGACAGATCGACTTGTTGGTTTATCGGGCAGGCTCTTTTGCTGATATACTTTTTCCCAGGCAATAAATGTGTTGAGACAGGTGCTGGATCTTAGCTGGTAAGGACTCATAGGCACTGTCTCGTTACTCTGGGAATCGTCGAAAAATCTCAGAGCCAACAGTTTGTGTGTTCATCCCAATGGTGTGTGTGTGTGAGTGCATGTGTGTGTGAGTGCATGTGTGTGTGTGTGTGTCAAGATTTCCGTTAGGAAAATGTGGCCAGGAAGATTTTATTTTACTGGCCAGTT
>NC_036838.1:30103320-30199256 GCF_002910315.2 Salvelinus sp. IW2-2015
TGTGTGTGTGTGTGTGTGTGTGTGCGTGCGTGTATTCGTGTGCACTCTTGGTTATGTGTGTTTATCTCACTGCGTTTACACAGGCAACCCAATTCTGATATTGTTTTTCAACTAATTGGTCTTTTGACCAATCACATCAGATCTTTTTCAGAGCTGATCTGATTGGTCAAAAGTCCAATTAGTGAAAAAAGATCGCAGCCTCAGGGAATGTGTGTTCTTGGGTATGTGTGTTTCTCGCAGAGAAATACATTAATATTCTTTCCGCACATGCAGGTTTCGCCATTGGCACTATTATCTTCGGAGAAAACAAAATGAACAGAGCAAGCCATTTCCAAAATGGCCCGGCGCAGCGCGGTGGATAATCATATAATTTGCAGATTTAATTGGAAATATAAATCCCAATGCACACACCATTAGGAGGAGCTTTGATATACACCTCGCCGATTGATGCATGATGACACTTCGCAAATGTGGAGGGTCACCCGTGTCACTTTTAAATATCACGTCCCCCCTGAGAAACCAGATTGGGCCATCAACAACACATTTAAATACCTAGCCGCATGGCGCAGTGTGATATTACTCTCCCACTTTCGCTCTCTCCCCCTCTCTCTAGCTCTTCCCATCTCTCTCCTTCTCTCTCGCTCCTTCTCTCTCAGAGATTGGAAAAGGTATGTATGTTTGTTTTATTTGTCTATTTTCTCCATTTGATAGAGCTTGGGACAGCTGTTTTCTCCCGCTGTATTTTACCCACACAGCTGGCCTGTGCCATTTGGCGTTTTTTGCCTCCTTCTCGTTTGGCGGTTGGTGTCATTGTAGCATAAGGACATTTAATCCAGATAATGCTTTCTCTAAGGGCGAGGAGGAGGGGCGGTTGGGAGGTGAGGTCTACATATTTCCCCATACTATAATGCGATGTGGAGTGTAATGCTTTATCAATAAAGCACTGGAGCGTTTGCTGTTTTCATAATGGAGTCTTGAGAGCACACTTTGGCTTCAATTTCCACAGGCAAACAGAGCTTTGCGTGGTCTCGTATGGAGGAAAAAGTGGAGTAGAGTGAGGGGAGTGAGAGGGAGAGAGAGAGAGAGAGGTGTAAAGGAGAGGTAGAGAGAAAACACTGACTTTCAAAAGAACAAGTGCCTAACCCGATGCTAATTATGTCTGTTGAAGGGGGAAGGGGATCTTGTGATCCCCAGTGGACCCACCACCTCGCAGCTGATATAGACTGAGATCCATATCTTTGAGCACTTCTGGTCTGATAAGGGAAGTCCCATCCCGTCTCCACTCTGCCCTCTAAAGTTATTCTTCCCACATCTCTTTAGTTATCACTACCTGGCAATAATTTAACTTGCTTCACTTCACTATAAGTATTTCACTGTGAATGCAACAGTCGTTACACATTTATTACAAAGGAATAAGAATATTTTTCTCAAGTTTTGTCAACTTTCTAAAAGAGTTTGAAATAACTTGCAGGCTAAATCCCAGTTAAAACATGCTTGTGTGTTTTGTGGTGACTTTCTAACAGAGTCGGAAATGACTTGTACAGTAGGCTAAATCCAGGCTAGTAGGCTACATTTGTGTTTTGTGGTGGCCACTAGGAGAGAAGAAAAATCTTGCCACTCTGACCACCTTTCTGATATGGCCATTTGTGTTGAGGTAAAAAGTGGCATGCCATTGTCACTGTCTGGTACTGGACCTGACAGCGGTGGCAGCCAGGTTCTCACCCAGGGCCAAAGTCCTAGGCTAATGAGTATTGACAAGGCCTGAGCCTCTGCCTTTAAACCTAATTCACTCTTTGACGGGGGAATCACTGGCAGTGACTTAGGGGTGCCTAAGACTGTCAACTACAAATGAAGTAAGACCAACAAAGCACATTTAAGCTTTGATGAAATGTCCAAGCTTCCCATACAGTGCTCCAGGCCGCCTTGTGTTTTGAAATGGCTGTCCCTTTTTATTTACTGTATTGTGGTGGCTTCCACTTAGAGTGGGATTTTTCCTTTTGTCTGAGCATTGCCTTTAAATTATGTACTTTCATTTGCACCGGGAAATGCTTGTTTACCCATAATCCCTGTTGAATGTTTCCAAGAAAATACTTTCAAAAAGGGGTTTAGTTGGGAATTTGAAGGTTGAGTAAAATTGTAGTGTCCTAAAGTGGGTATATTATTTCAACACCTCTTCAATGCACCCAAAATGTGCACATGGTGACCAGAGCATATGGCAACTGGGACTTAGTTTCAATAAGCCATGCAACAACAGCAGAAACTCAATTAATGGAATCAACTAATCGATTGATTATCAACATGGTCTCATTAGAATATGTAACCATTGTAGTTATATGTCCCCCAAGCTGACATATTAGTTGTCACTTCAGGCTGACATATTACTTATAAGTCACTATGGTGATGTAAAATAGTTACATTTAACCATTGTAGTTATAGAAACTTAGCTGACATTTAGTTATATGTTACTTTAGGTGACATACAATTTATGACGTATTTCTTATGATATAGTTTTGAGATTATGCCACTGACAGCATAAACATTGTAATGTGGGTTCAATTGAATTGAGGCCCGAACAGTGATGCTGTAATGAGCCACCGGTTGTTCTGAAGCACGGGAAGAGAACGTGCTTCTGATAAACTGGAACGGACAGGAGCCAATAATGGGGTTGTGGTGGGAGACGTGTCACGGTTTGGGCCGGGGTGACGCTCTCCGAGCTGGCTCTGTGACAGGTGGCAGAGATGTGATGGTGCCTGAGAGCGGAGAAGGGATGAGGTAAAATGACAAGGCGCTGTGTTCGTGGCGGGACGTTTTAGMACCGTTATTCAATCCACGCGACACCTCGGACAGCCACAAAAGGCAGGCAAGAGCCATGGCAGCTTGTCAGGATACAGTCTGTTTGTTTTTGGTTAGACGGTTACCCATGGTGTCTTCCTGCTGCCCACGTGTGCTCACACCACCACCTCCTCGCCTCCCTCCTCCCGCTATCTCCTCTCACTCCTCCTCCCCTTCCTGCTCCTCCCTCACTCACTGTTGCCTGAGAACACGGGAGATGAGAGAACGTGCGTCACAGCCCCAACGGGACGGGCGGGGGGGCTGCTGTGTCTTCAGACAGAGATAAAGGGTGGAGGTAGGGTGCCAGAGAGCGGAGTTGGAAGATAACATGGAGAGAATGGAGTAAAAAACGAGAGGAAAAGTCAGCAGAGAACTCCACACTTCCACACCACCATGTTAATTAGGGTGCGGAGAGAGACGGGGGGACTCACAGGATCCAAGACAGCAACAAGACACAAGCAACACACACGGCAGCCATTTCGCAACAAACATCTGAGGCCCTATTTCAAGAGTTTTGTCTTCTCCAAAGCAGAGGGGAAGGCAGGGCCTGACAACAGGAATAATTAAAGCTGCCTCACATAGAAAGTTTCCTTCCTTCCTTACTGAACAACGACACTCTGTGAAGTTTTTAAAATGTTGTATTCAGAAGATGATGGGCCTGCTACGTTAATCTCCTTTCATCGTAATGATCGTAACCCTTAGTTAATGGAGCACCAAAAGACAGCCAAAATGGTTCAATTTTAATGATGATTAGAGCAACATTGGGTTGGTGTGGGGGGAGAAACACTGGTGATTTTTTTTTGTATCCCTAATTATATTACGGTCATCATTATTTTTAACAAGATTCCCTGCGACTCGAAAACAAATACATAATGAAATTCATACGTACATAGATACATTGTCGGGTGATCTATTTATATTTACAATATAAGTAGCTACTCAACGTCAAACCATGATGTTCATGAAAGTTATGTAAATACTAAATATACTGTACATGCATATACTGTGCATTGGCTGTTGGTAAATGTAGGGATTTGTGACTGAATGTATTTGTTTGGCATATTAAAACAGCAATGAACATTGGGAATTGGGGGTGGTTGAATTGGGAAAATTGGATAAGGTAACCAGCAAACAAATTTGACCTGTGCAGAGAGAGAGAGACAGAGAGAGAGATCACTGTGATGAGTTTAAATCGCACATCTGACTGGTCTGTTGTCAAACATTTCATTTTCATCCGTGTGTGTGTTTGAGTATATTCTCACGCCCATGTATGCTGCACCAGCCAGGGAAAAACGACGAAGACTAAAAATGATATCAGACATGGCCTCTGGGGGCAAACACCATGGCACTGTGATAGAGGTTGACAGCATCCTGGTTTTAATTGCCATGGCTCCCGTTGTCGTAGTGCCCAGGGGGACAGGAAGGAGGCAGACACAGATAGTGCCTAATGAGTATTAATCTAATCACTGTCTGACATAAATAAGGCCTGTGCTTTTGTCAACCCCTCCCCTCCTTCCTCCTGCCGTCAACCCCAAACTCTGACATTTAGGATGGGGTATTTGCGCTTCCTAAAACTCTCAATAAATGTAATTGCGCTGTCAAAGTAGGAAGGGGGATAGAATGACTTGAGGCGTGATTTACTAAATTAACGTCATTTCCTCTTTTCCTTAACGGTTCTCTCTTTTTCTCTAATTATTATTAGGAGTTCTCTTTTTCAAAACTATTTTCTCTCCCCTCCTTACCATCATCATAAACTGTACACTGCCCCCATCCTCGCTAAATATTTTGTTTTGTTCAGGTTTAAAATGTGTTCTTATGTACTTCACTGATATGGCATAATGACTGGTATAACAGTTTGAGAAGAAATCCATAGAGTTTGTCCATTGGACAGAAACAACTCCATACAATTTGTCACAAAATTCAAGTGAGATCTAAACTTAATTAATTTGATATGACCTTTACATTTCCCTGTATGGTTATGTAATGACACCAACTTTCCTGAGAGACTTGGAAATGATGTTGGACTTTTATATGTACTTTCTTTCTGTCCCATTAACATGCTTTGAGAGTCATTGTCCCACTTTCTGCTGTATATTAAATCATGAATAACTTTGAAAAATAGTCAATTAGTTGGCGCTATTTTTCTTGATTTTAGCAAAGCTTTTGACACTGTTAGAGCCTCCTGGTCTCAAAACTTTCAAGGAACATCAGTAGTTCTACAGCTCAGAAAAGCGGAATGGCTGTCCCACAATGATGGGTTCTAGGTTAGATTATTTTTGATTTATACATAAATTATCTTTCTGAGGTATGTCCAGGGGCTAGTATTCAGATGTACGCTGATGACACTGTAGTCTAGCGGCAGGAAAAATGTGTCTTGTGGTTACTGATGGGTTGACAGAACATATGGTTTTCATTGTAGAATGGCTTGATAACTCATGCTTGACATTGAATATCAAGAAGACCTCTGTGATTTGCTTTTGCTCCAGAAAACAGACAAGGGTTTAAGATTTATAAGAAACTGTTTACCCTTTTGTTTTTACACACAATGATCATTTCACAAATATCCTACTGCATGACAGCATGGACTGAGGCAAACATCACACTAAATACATCTGTAGAAATACACTACAATAGTGCTTTGAAAATTCTAGACAAAAAGCTGATAAGGCACCATCACTGCCATGTGCTAAGGAAACACAATTTGTTTTCGATTTGACCATTTGACCAATTGCATTTCTCAATGCAATTTAGATTTTTTTATTCATGCATGGACTCTCGCTACAATTACTCTGTAATTTTGACCGTATCGCAATCCACAGGTACATATTTTTTTKGGGGGGGGCACTAGAGGTAACTGTAGAGTTCCAATGTGTAGGACAGCACTCGCTCAGTCAATCTTCTTTGCAAAATGAGTAAGTCTTTGGAACTCCTTTCCAGGTGACATGAAGAATTGACAATATCTCAATGAATTCAAAACTAAAAACCTGGCTCAAATTGCAGCAAACTTCATCACTTATAGACCTTTTAACAGGGTTTCTGCAAACCGATAATGGCAAGTTCTGGACTATAGGGCAATGGGTATTCTCCTTCGGGCTGGGTCTTTGAGTGGTGGGCTTGTAACGGGAAACGGTGGGAGATGGGAAGCAAGTACAGGGTGAGGATTTAATAATAAATAGACATAAAACTAAATAAGAACAGCGTCTGGACAAGAGAAACAAAACAACATCAATGCAGACACAGGAATGAAACTGAGGAAGTGACAGATATAGGGGAGGCAATCAATGATGTGATGGAGTCCAGGTGAGTCCGATGAAGCACTGGTGCGCGTAACGATGGTGACAGGTGTGCGTAATGATAAGCAGCCTGGCGGCCTCGAGTGCCAGTGGGCGGGAGCGGGAGCAAGCATGACAGGGCTGGGCGTAGTCTAGGTCTGTGTTTGTAAAACTGTATGTTTTAACTTTTTGTTGTTGTTTTTGTTTGTTATTGTTGTTTATAGTTGAAGTTGGAAGTTTACGTACACTTAGGTTGGAGTCATTAAAACTCGTTTTTCAACCACTCCACAAATTTCTTGTTAACAAACTATAGTTTTGGCAAGTCAGTTAAGACATCTACTTTGTGCATGACACGAGTAATTTTCCAACAATTGTTTACAGACAGATTATTTCACTTATAATTCACTGTATCACAAATCCAGTGTGTCAGAAGTTTACATAAACTAAGTTGACTGTGCCTTTAAACAGCTTGGAAAATTCTAGAAAATGATGTCATGGCTTTAGAAGCTTCTGATAGGCTAATTGACATAATTTGAGTCAATTGGAGGTGTACCTGTGGATGTATTTCAAGGCATACCTTCAAACTCAGTGCCTCTTTGCTTGACATCATGGGAAAATCAAAAGAAATCAGCCAAGACCTCCGAAAACAAATTGTATACCTCCACAAGTCTGGTTCATCCTTGGGAGCAATTTCCAAATGCCTGAAGGTACCACATTCATCTGTACAAACAATACTAACCAAGAATTAACACCATGGGACCATACAGCGGTCATACCGCTCAGGAAGGAGACGCGTTCTGTCTCCTAGAGATGAACATACTTTAGTGCGAAAAGTGCAAATCAATCCCAGAACAACAGCAAAGGACCTTGTGAAGATGCTGGAGGAAACAGGTACAAAAGTATCTATATCCACATTAAAATGAGTCCTATATCGACACAACCTGAAAGGCCGCTCAGCAAGGAAGAAGCCACTGCTCCAAAGCTGCCATAAAAAAGCCAGACTACGGTTTGCACTTCACAAAATAGATGGAATCATGAGGAAGGACAATGATGTGGATATATTGAAGCAACGTCTCAAAACAGTCAGGAAGTTAAAGCTTGTTGCAAATGGGTCTTCCAAGTGGACAATGACCCCAAGCATACTTCCAAAGTTGTGGCAAAATGGCTTAAGGACAACAACGTCAAGGTTTTGGAGTGGCCATCACAAAGCCCTGACCTCAATCCTATAGAACATTTGTGGGCAAAACTGAAAAAGTGTGTGCGAGCAAGGAGGCCTACAAACCTGACTCAGTTACCCCCACTCTGTCAGGAAGACTGGGCCAAAATTGTCCAAACCGACTTGTCCAAACCGACTTGCCAACACTATAGTTTGTTAGCAAGACATTTGTGGAGTGGTTGAAAAATTAGTTTTAATGACTCCAACCTAAGTGTATGTAAACTTCTGACTTCAACTGTAAATATACAGTATGTGCATGTATGTATATGTTTCATTTCTGGATTTTCTTGTCATTTTACTGTCTATCTAGGGACAGGCCTTGCAAATTGGCGCAAGCTAACACGCTATGGTGCAATGCACCTTACTGTTGTAAATTTCAATGTGTTAATGTTATTGCATCTGTCCTAAAACTATAATAATAATAATGAACAAAAAAAGCATTTAATTTTACAGCACAGAATACTAAATACTATATTAATTGCCTGGCAATATGTCATTACTTCATAAAAAAATACTTCTCTATTTTGTGGAAATACTGGTGACATGTAGTGCTGTAATGTAAAGTGCTGCCAAACATGGACTTGGTGACTCAGAGGGTCCATCACAAAGGAACCCCTATAAGACATTAAAGCAGAAGGGATTAAACCTTGCCTGTGACTGTCTATGTTGTTTACTTCTAGATTGAGTGCTACCACCAAGGGCAGTCAGTCAGGACATGAGTAATGCTGAACACCTGCACCCAGCCATTTCCTCTGTGCTCTGCCGTTGAAGACGGGACGCTTTGGGTGTAATTGCTTCAATTAGTACTTGTTAGGTTGTTTGTTACGATCTATCTATAATGATAAAGCATATGACTGGAGGGGACACGGTAAACAAAATGTAGTCCTTAGGACGTCGTCGGAATGTCCCAAAATGGTCACCTAAAGTCGTCACGCAATTGTGTCTTGGTCCTTAGGAGTTTTTTTTTTGTCTAGTTCCCGGTTTGATTGTTAGGATTTATCTCCACTGATAAACCTGAAGACCAGAGAGGAATAACTAATTCCCAAACACTGACAAACTGTGTGCCTCCTTTAACCTTGTGCGGAATACAAATGTATACAAAAATACAAATTTATGCTTGTGTGTGCTACCCCTGCCAAAACCCAGTCTACATAATTATATCATTCATCTGGGGTAATATGTGTAATATATATATATAAATATATGTAGTTTATAAAAAATAAATACAAAAAGTATTAAAACAGCAATGAAACATAACTGAGAGATATTATCAGAACTCAGAGTATTATTTTACACTATTATAAGTCCCGACATATAAGCCAGGCAACACTGTGAAACCTCCTTGCCTTCTTATATTAACGTTCTTCAGGTGTCGTTTCATTTCCATAATGGTTTACTGATCCCCTTTATGGAGAACCTTCTGGAGGCCCCTTCTCAGTTTATAGGATTGTTCCTGAGCTAATGAGAAGCTTCCAGCTGCAGATTATGTGTGATGTTGCTGCCTGATCTGTGAAACGGAATGCGAATGTGCATGCGTTTCAAATGGTATTGTTGCGTCTCAGTTGGTATATGCACGCGCAACCTTAACTCACAACATGTTCCAGGGCGTCAGTGTGATACGCACATACCAGTTGGCTCAATAGCTCTAGTCCAGGGCGTTATTGCGTTAGTATCATAGTGGTCGAAGTTGGGAGAGTTAGCTAGCTAGCTATGTGTTCAGGATGAATTTAGTTCAGATCCTTTTGGATACAATGTTAATGCCAAAAATCACTATAACCAAGCACTGTTGCTTGTACTTTAGCTGTCACCTTGATAAATTAGCTACACTGACTAGCTAGCTAGTAGCCTAGCGGCTAGCTAGAAGCGCTAGGAAATATACTGATAACTAACATCTTTAGTTAGCTAGCCGCTAGCTAGTAGCTTCTATTTCTAAATGTAATTTCACCACCAGTGCTGTTGGTGGCAATAACGCACCATCCTCTCTGGTACCATTCAACACCCTGTCTCGTCTCATGTGTCTCACAGCGTCTGTGGCCTGAGAAGGTATCTGCTGGAGCCAGACCCTATTGGAGTTAATGGACCTTAGATTGGATTCTGCCATTGTGCATGGTGAGATGATTTCTCCTTTTTACTGCTGTGCCACTTCTCTCCGCTTGCCTAATACATTATGGACAGAGCTTAAAGCACAGCCATGCCCAAGCTCTCTATCACTTATTAAAACTGCTCTCAAAGGCGGGATTAGAACGCCGGAATTCAAGTTAGTCCTGGTGCTTAGCTCCAGAAGAGCGCTCTATTGTYTGTTGATTCATCCAAGCCAACAGGTGGGGCTGTGGCGATCAGCTAAGGCTAATGTTTCTTCGATGAGCTAAGGCAAAGAGTAACTTCGATGAGCTAAAACAATCAATGTAATACACTTTGGCATGATTTGTGAATTAAATTTAAACATGTAAGATATTGACCTGCTTTGGTTTTTGGACAAAATGCTGAAGTAAGCATTCAGTGACAGCAGCCATGTAAGACTGCTTAGAGGGTAAGGAAACTAATTGTGTACTTTGGGTGAGCTATTAATTTAATTGAGATAGCTCTCCTATTTCTATCGACCATTGTAGTTGAGTTCAAGCCGCAAGCCTCTCTCCCACCTTTCTCCACTACACTCCATGTACTCCTTGAGAAGAATGGCTTCCGTTAAGTCTGGCCTGTATACGCTTATCCACATCCCATCAGGGTGAGAACATAATGAAATGCTCATAGCCACACACTGTAACAAAAAATACTGAGATTCAGTCAAAAGTTTTATATTTTGCTAAATTTGATGAGATGACAAAAAAAGTATGTTTAGTAGACTTCAGCTCACTCAAAATGCCAAAACGAATTCAATCAAGTAGAGTTAGCAAAAAACAATGTTTAGTCAACTTAGAAATGATCAACCACGAAATCTAAAACATCTGAAGTAACACAACAGTTGTGTTGACTAAAATGTCAAGTTTAGATAACTACAACTTATCAAATTGTCTTAACTTATGAAATCAAGTTGAATCAGCTTAGAACTATGTGTTTACTATATTTAGAAATTCGTACCAAGTCAAATCGACTGAGGCAACATAACAGTTGTGTGGGGCACTTTAGAATAATAACCAGCATGTTTTATAGCTGTTTATTTTTTGCATTTACATTTTGGTAATTTGGCAGGTTCTTTTATCCAGAGTGACTGCAGTTAGTGCATCCAACGAAGGTAGATACAGAACCTCATGTTAAAAGTAACAAGTAAAACATTTCTGTAACTGTTACTGAGAATGTCATTGTAGGTAAAGTGGTCTGTTGGTTGGGTTACATTACTAAGTACCCTGACAGTTTTGAAACTGGCGTAAAAGTGCACACATGAGCAAGAGACAGATGGGAGCATAATGATCCCGACAGAAATATCTATTATATCATTTTTTGTGTTAGGGTTGTTTCGTCAATGTATATATGTCTACTTAATTTGATAGTGTTAGATTAATTGAAAATATGAAGTAATTTCAAAATGGATAGTAGTTAGCTCTACTAAAACCTAAATTGATTCAACTATAAATAGTAGGTTACAGTATATTAATAAAAAGTAAAGTTGACTTGATTTTCGTTTATAAGTCAAAGTAAATTTGTAGTAAGTTAGGATAGCTTTAAATTCGTAGTTGATAGAACATGAAAAAATGCCATGCACATTTACAGTGCATTCAGAAAGTATTCAGACCCTTGACTTTTCTGCATTTTGTTACGTTACAGCCTTATTCTACACACAATACCCCATAATGACACAGCCAAAACAGGTGTTTACAAATGTTAGCAATTTAAAAAAAATACTATTAAGAAATACCTTATGTATTCAGACCCTTTACCATGAGACTCGAACTTGAGCTGGTGCATCCTGTTTCCATTGATCATCCTTGAGATGTTTCTACAACTTGTTTGGAGACCCCCTGTGGTAAATTCAATTGATTGGACATGATTTGGAAAGGCACACACCTGTCGATATAAGGTCCCACAGTTGAAAGTGTATATCAGAGCAAAAACCAAGCCATGAGGTTGAAGGAATTGTCCGTAGAGCTCCGAGACAGGATTGTGTCGAGGCACAGATCTGGGGAAGGGTACCAAAAAAGTTCTGCAGCATTGAAGGTCCCCAAGAACACAGTGGCCTCCATCATTCTTAAATGGAAGAAGTTTGGAAGCACCAAGACTCTTCCTAGAGCTGGCCACAAGGCCAAACTGAGCAGACACGGGAGAAGGGCCTCGGTCAGGGAGGTGACCAAGAACCAATGGTCACTCTGACAGTACTCCAGAGTTCCTCTTTGGAGATGGGAGAAGCTTCCAGAAGGACAACCATCTCTTCAGCACTCCACCAATCAGACCAATCAGGCCAGACTGAAACCACTCCTCAGTAAAAGGCACATGACAGCCCGCTTGGAGTTTGCCAAAAGGCACCTAAAGGACTCTCAGACAATGAGAAACAAGATTTTCTGGTCTGATGAAACCAAGATTGAACTGTTTTGCCTGAATGCCAAGCGTTAGATCTGGAGAAAACCTGTCACCATCCCTACGGTGAAGCATGGTGGTGGCAGCATCATGCTGTGGGGATGTTTTTCAGCAGAAGGCACTTGGAGACTAGTCAGGATCGAGGGAAAGATGAACGGAGCAAAGTACAGAGAGATCCTTGATGAAAACCTTCTCCAGAGCACTCAGGACGTCAGATTGGGGCGAAGGTTCACCTTCCAACAGGACAACGACCCTAAGCACACAGCCAAGACAACACAGGAGTGGCTTCGGGACAAGTCTCTGAATGTCTTTGAGGGGCCCAGCCAGAGCCCGGACTTGAACCTGAAATATGAATCTAAATATCTATGCAGCGACGCTCCCCATCCAAGCTGACAGAGCTTGAGAGGATCTGCAAAGAAGAACGGGAGGAAGAATGACACATCCCAAATACAGGTGTGTCAAGCTTATAGTGTCATACCCAAGAAGACTCAAGTCTGTAATCGCTGCCCAAGGTGCTTCAACAACTGAGTAAATGATCTGAATACTTATGTAAATGTAATATTTACGTTTTTTATTTCTAAAAAACTATTTTTTCTTTCTCATTATAGGGTATTGTGTGTAGATTGATGAGGGGAAACATTTTTTTATCAATTTTAGAATAAGGCTGTAACAACAAAATATGGAAAAAGTAAAGTGGTCTGATTACTTTCCGAATGCGCTGTACCTGCCAGATTCAGCATGAAAACCTTCCAAATAGCTTTGCAAATAGCCTAGGGAAAAAAACTAAAACTGAACGTAATTCATGATGGTTTTTATATCTTAGTTTGTTTTGGAGTCAAAGATAATAGTTTCAGTATAGTTTTAGTTTTTCAAAGAGGTTTGTAAATTATTTTTTATCAGTTTACTAAATTGTTTTTTCATTACCCGTTTTTTGTAATAGTTTTAGTTTACTATAATAACCTTGGTGCACAATGTATACACGTAGTCCCCTGTGTATACTATATATATACATTTTTATTGTCACATACACAGGATACGTGCAGTGAAATTTGTTATTTTACAGGGTCAGCCATAGTAGTATGGCACCCCTGGAGCAAATTAGAGTTAAGTTCCATGCTCAAGGACAAATCCTCAGATTTTTCACCTTGTCAACTCAGGTATTTTTCAATGCTCTAACCGCTAGGCTACCTGCCGCCCTGTAATAACAGCATACTTTTTCCTTAATCAAGTATGTAGAAATTAGTGGTCTGTCTCCTGTTGTCACAAAGTGACTCTTAAATTAAACATTTGAAGTTACTCACTAGAGTCCCATAACAATRTTTTGATACAAATATGATACTAATCAGTACAAATGGGAGATACCAAGGTACAGATCCTTTATGCATTCCCAAAAGAGAAAACAGCATATTACGTTCTGTGTGAAGGCTACAACCTGTGGGTGTTTGTGTGTTGTCTGTCCACCAGGTGCAGGGATTTCCGTGAGCATGCATATACAGTTGAAGTCGGAAGTTTACATGCACTTAAGTTGGAGTCATTAAAACTCGTTTTTCAACCACTCCACAAATGTCTTGTTAACAAACTATAGTTTTGGCAAGTTGGTTAGGACATCTACTTTGTGCATGACAAGTAATTTTTCCAACAATTGTTTACAGACAGATTATTTCACTTATAATTCCCTGTATCACAATTCCAGTGGGTCAGAAGTTTACATACACTAAGTTGACTGTGCCTTTAAACWKCYYGAAAATTATGTCATGGCTTTAGAAGCTTCTGATAGGCTAATTGACATCATTTGAGTCAATTGGAGGTGTACCTGTGGATGTATTTCAAGGCCTACCTTCAAACTCAGTGCCTCTTTGCTTGACATCATGGGAAAATCAAAAGGAAGCAAGTCTGGGTCATCCTTGGGAGGAATTTCCAAATGCCTGAAGGTACCACGTTCATCTGTACAAACAATAGTGCGCAAGTATAAACACCATGGGACTACGCAGCTGTCATACCGCTAAGGAAGGAGACGCATTCTGTCGAAATGAACATACTTTTGGTGTGAAAAGTGCAAATCAATCCCAGAACAACAGCTGGAGGAAAAAGGTACAAAGTATCTATATCCACAGTAAAACGAGTCCGATATATTGAAGCAACATCTCAAGACATCAGTCAGACCCAAAAACTGAGTTTAAATGTATTTGGCTAAGGTGTATGTAAACTTCTGACTTCAACTGTATATGTGTCTGCGTACGTGTGTTCCAGCATGCTTGTGTTTTGGTGTGTAAATACACTACATGTCCAAAAGTATGTGGACACCCCTTGAAATTACACCCCTTGCTGATAGGCATATAAAATCAAGCACACAGTCATGCAATCTCCATAGACAAACATTGGCAGTAAAATGGCCCGTACTGAAGAGCTCAGTGACTTTCAATGTGGCACGTCATAGGATGCCACCTTWCCAACGTTTGAATTTGTCAAATGTCTGACCTGCTAGAGCTGCCCCGGTCAACTGTAAGTGCTGTTATTGTGAAGTGGAAACGTCTAGGAGAAACAACGGCTCAGACGCGAAGTGGTAGGCCACACAAGCTCACAGAACGGGACCGCTGGAGTGGTGTAAAGCTCGCCGCCATTGGACTCTGGAGCAATGGAAACGTGTTCTCTAGAGTGATGAATCACGATTCACCATCTGGCAGTCTGACAGACAAATCTGTGTTTGGCGGATGCCAGGAGAACGCTATCTGCACAAATACATAGTGCCAACTGTAAAGTTTGGTGGAGGAGGAATTATGGTCTGGGGATATATAAGCCCCTTAGTTCCAGTGAAGGGAAATCTTAACATTACAGCATACAATGACATTCTAGACGATTCTGTGCTTCCAACTTCATGGCAACAGTTTGAGGGAGGCCCTTTTCTGTTCCAGCATGACAATGCCCCCGTGCACAAAGCGAGGTCCATACAGAAATGGTTTGTCGAGATCAGTGTGGAAGAAATTCACTGGCCTGCACAGAGCCCTAACATCAACCCCATCAAACCCCTTTGGGATGAATGGAAAGCCGACTGCAAGCCAGACCTAATCGCCCGACATCAGTGCCCGACCTCACGAATGCTCTTGTGGCTGAATTGAAGCTATTCCCTGCAGCAATGTTCCAACATCTAGTGGAATRCCTTCCCAAAAGAGTGGAGGCTGATTTAACAGCAAATTGGGGACCAACTCTATATTAATACTCATGGTTTTAAGTAGGGGTTTGGTAAGTAAGCATTTCACGGTAAGGTCTACCTGTTGTATTCGGCGCATGCAAATAACATTTGTTTTTATTTGATTTTGGAATGAGATGTTCGACGAGCAGGTGTCCATATATTTCTGGCCATGTAGTTTACATGTGTGTGCCTGTCTCCGAATGTCCTCGTCCTCTCTTCCTGATGTGCAAAAATCACTGTCCCTTTTGATTTGAACACTGTGATCCGCCTAAGACTGGGAGCAAACACATGGATTAGGCCTCAGTGTCCTTGATAACACTGATCAAAGTTTAACCCTGCTCCTACTGCTGGGGAGAGAGAAATATGTTAAAGAAATCACCATGCCCGCCAGGCAACCACGAGTCCCCAATTTTATCTCCACTCACAGGCAGGAGGAGATTGTTCGTCTTTATTTTCCCATTTTCCCATTTTCAGCCGGCTCGCTGTCAATGGCTTTGCGGAAAATTCTCAGCAATCAATCTTCACATGGTCCTCCCGAAGCAGCTGGAGCCAAAACAAAAGCAAAGGCCACAGAGGCTCCGTTCCTAATGGGCTCTCTCTTTTCTTTTCCCCTGCCTTTCTTCTTTATGTCTAGATTTTTCAACAGCTAACTCTCTCTCTCTCTCTTTCTGTCTCTATCACTCTCTCAATTTTGGTTTTAATAAAGTCTACCATCTGATTAAACGTTGGACTCTTGGTTTCCTGTCAGACCAATGTATTGTGAATTCCAGTTCAGTTCAAGCTATTCAGAAAGTGAAAATTAAATGCCAAAGCAAAATATGAAAAATTAATAATGAAAGCAAATGGCATTTTTCAATCCCTAAATCGAAATTTTGATCTCCTCTCATTTTCTCCTCAAATGAAATAGAAACCAAACCAACAAGTTTCCATCTGCAGTTGGACCGTCCAGGCTCTTTTACATACACCAGAGTGTTTAATTTCTAATCCATACAGTCCTGTTATCCTCACTGAAGAATCAGATCAATTTACAACAATGGTTTAATTGAGAGAGAGAGAGAGAGAGAGAGAGAGAGAGAGAGAGAGAGAGAGAGAGAGAGAGGATGGATAGATAGAAAAAGGGATGGTGAAATGAGATGAGCACAGCAACCTTGAAGTTCGGGAATCCTGAGTGAAACGTGATGGTGCCGTTCTGGTGTTTATCACCTCGGACTAATTGATTAATGTGTTCACCTCTGATTTCGCCGGTGTAACAAATGGCACTACTGCATCCCGCACCACTGAACCTCACCTAATGAATGCACAGACTCTCTTGTTTTTCTCCACATAGTTGTTGGCATGGAAAATAAGAAGGAATTAATGTGGCCAGGCCTGTTAGTTAAATCCACGGAATGCTCCCTATGACACAAGAGGGGGACTCAGTAGAGGCAATGAGCACTGGTGTTATTCAAGTATAGATATGTAGTTGGATTATTCTAGAACACCAGTAGTAGTCACTAATATTTCTGAGGGAGACACTTTTGTGTGACACTATAATTGCTTACTAGTTTTAATGCTGTTGTAAAGCTGTCATAAGACTGATGTTGCACATGTTGTTGCATGTTATGACAGTGAATAATGAACCCTGGGACTGTCATGACACATTACAGAAAAACAATTGGCRTTTGGATAGCAGGGGTCAAGGTGAGGAAGATCATTGATAACCAAGATAATATTTAAATGTTTGCAGATGATGTGCAGTTCTCTGAAAATACTGTTTGAATTATAGCCACGATACAACATATCATATTTGATGGCACCTTACACTATGCCAAATCCCTCCATACTGCAGGGAGACTGTGACATGACAAGATCAGTCCATTTGGGAAGGGAGAGAAGAAGAGAAGGAGAGAAAGCTGATTCTCTCACTCTCAGATCAGAGGGGTGGATGACAGACAGGCCGGGAAGGTGGTAGAGAAGAGGGGGAATGAGAGAGAGAGCTTGCGTAGATATATGGAAGAGAAAGAGAGCAGAGAGAGGGCTCTGATGTGATTGTTTAGATGACAGAGCCCCTCAGCAGAGAGAGAAGGAATAGCAGGGACTAGAGGGAGTACAGCTATGACCGGAAGTGACTTTTTGTAGCATGTTAGGAGAATTTACGCAGTAGGTTAGGATAATCAACGTGCAGGTTAGGAGACTTTAAGGTTAGAAAAAAGGGTTAGGGTTAGCTAAAATGCTCTCCTAACCTACTACAAAAAGTCACTTCTGGTTGTAGCTCTACTCCCTCCAGTCACAACCAAATAACAAGGCATAGCCTACAGTCGAGAACCAACAGAAAATTTGTCAGTGAACATTATGCAGGCAAACAGGCCTTTAAAAATATTTCAAATGCAATCCCGGGAAAGCAATAGAGATAGATAGATGACACATCTTTGAATATGTGCCAATATAACGTCTGTGACAGCATGGGCAACGCCATTGAGACTTAGTAAATTTCTTCTTCTTCATTGGCTGATTGCTCGCAACTCATCTCACCAAGTTGACTACTTTAAAATGGTGGAAGCCCTGGAGGAAAGGCTGACTGAAAACCCAGTAAGTGTGCAGAATGCCTTCCAGAACCGGGACAAGAACTGAGGACCGCGGTCGGAAACAAGTCCACTGGAAGTCCATGGATCCGGAAGACGTACTGCACCATGAGCTGGGCCGTCTCCTTGGCTGAAGGTATCTTGGGAAGGGGAATGAAATGGGAGGCTTTGGAAAACCTGTCCACCACCGTGAGGATAGTGGTGTTGCCATCAGATGGAGGGAGACCAGTGACGAAGTCCAGAGGTTGAAGGAGGCCAGCTGGAGCTTGCCGAGGAGTCTTGTTCTGAGCACAGACAGTGCAGGCGGCGACAAACGCGGAGACGTCCGGAACCATGGTGGGTCACCAAAAGTGTTGTCGGACAAAGGCCAGGCTCCGACGGGAGCCAGGGTGGCAGGCAAGCCTGGAGGAATGAGCCCATTCCAGGACCTGGGAGCGGAAAGCGTCTGGGACAAACATTCGGTTAGCCGGGCCACCCTGGGTCTGGGAACGCTGAGCCTCACGGACCTGGTTCTCTATTCCCCTAGGTAGGAAGAATGGTCTCGGGGTCCGAGGGTGTAGAAGTGGGGCAATAGCGGCGTGAAAGCGCATCCGGCTTAACATTCTTAGACCCTGGGCGGTAGGAGATGGTGAAGTTAAACCAGGTGAACAACAGGTCCCATCGAGCTTGCCTGGAGTTGAGAAGCTTGGTGGTGCGGAGATATTCCAGGTTCCCCCTCTAACCAGTGTCTCCACTCCTCCAAGGCCATCTTCACCGCGAGTAGTTCTCGATTCCCCACATCATAATTCCTCTCCGTGGCGTTAAGGCAATGGGAGAAGAAGGCGCAGGGATGCAGTTTAGGGTAGAACAGGTCCAGGGTAGAACACTGGGACAGGACGGCCTCCACTCCGACATCCAAAGCACCTTCTTCCACCCCGAACTGACGAGACGGGTCTGGATGGATCAATATGGGAGCAGTGGTGAAGCGGTGCTCAAGGTCCAGGAACGCCCGGTCAGCAGCTGGGGACCACGGGAACGGGAACTTGGGAGAGGTGAGTGCTAACAGGGGGGAAGCCAGGCTGCTGTAACTCCAGGTAAAACGATAGAAATTGGCAAATCCTAAGGAATGTTGCAGCTGCACTCTGGGCGTGGGTTGGGGCCAATCCACCACCGCTCTCACCTTTCCCGGATACATCTGCACATTCCCAGCAGCAATGATGTATCCAAGGAAGGAGATGGTGGAGCGATGGGACTCGCATTTTTTGGCTTTTACAAACAGCTAGTTCTCCAGGAGACGCTGGAGGACTTGTCAGATGTGGAGAAAGTGTTCTTGAATGAGCTGGAAAAGACAAGGATGCCGTCGAGGTAGACGAACACAAACCGGTTCAACATATCATGGAGAACATCATTAACCAGGGCCTGGAACACAGCAGGAGCATTGGTCAAACCGAATGGCATCACCATGTATTCATAGTGTCCGCTAGCAGTGTTGAAGGCTGTCTTCGACTCGTCACCTTCCAGTATCCGTACCAGGTGGTAGGCGTTCCACAGGTCTAAGGACAGATACCCCTTGCAGCCAGAGAGTCTTCGATGTATGTCTCCATACCCTTGGTCTCCGGACCCAACAATGAATAAAGCCATCCCCGTGGGTGGTGTAGTGCCCGGGAGAAGGTCGATTCCGCAATCCTAGGGTCAATGCGGAGGAAGCGAAGTGGCCCGGGCCTTGCTGAAAACCTCCCAGAGATCCTGGTACTCCACGGGAACGATTGAGAGGTCTGAGGCTTCTTCCGAGCCAACAGGAAGACGTCCCGGGGCAGGCTGTACTGACTTCAGGCAATTGGAAGTTGGCACAGCAGTCCAGTTGATAAGGGGATTGTGGCGCTGGAGCCAAGAAGACTGTAATACCACGGGAACCTGAGGAGACTTGATGAGCATAAACTGTATAGACTCACTGTGGTTCCCGGACACACGCAGGTGGATAGGAGTAGTATTGTGGGTAACCCTGCCTATAGAGCACCCGTCCAGTGCTCAAACGTCCAGGGGAATGAAGAGGAGCTCAGTGGGGATGCCCAGCTCAGACACCAGGGTGGCGTCCATTAAACTCTTGTCGGCCCCAGAGTCATGGCCRGCAGTAACCTCCTTGCCGTAATCCACGGAATTGCTCCAACAATGTATTCAAGGCACAGTCACGGCGTTCTGCCAAGGTCTGGAATCCGTTCATAAGACCTCAGAGTAACTCTTTGTGTCTCCCAATGGTAGCTCCTTGGGAGGAAATGGCCTTGTGGAACTGGTTCGAGTTTGCTGTGTCAGTCATGACCAGTTCGTACTATCAGACCTCAGGATAAGACCCAGATGCAGACAGTTAGAAGTAACAATCACAAAAACAGGGGACAGGCAAACGACAGGGCATGGGCAGGCAGAGGTCAGTAATTAAGAGCAGAGTCCGAAAGGTACAGATCGGCAGGCAGGGTCTGGGCAGGCAGAGGTCAGTAATCCAGGGCAGTGTCACAAGGTACAGAATGGCAGTCAGGGTCAGGGCAGGCAGAATGGTCAAAACAGGGACACCTAGAAAACAGGGACTAGAGAGAAAAACAGGAGTACAGGAAAAATGCTGGCAGGCTTGATGAGACAAGACGAACTGGCAACAGACAAACAGACAATACAGTATAAATGCATAGGGGATAATGGGGAAAATGGGCGACACCTGGAGGGGGTGGAGGACAAGCACAAGACAAGTGAAATGGATCAGGATGTGACAAGGATGAGCAATGTCGGAGGTCGCATTGACTATAAACTATACAAATTTTATTAAATAAAGAGAGTCGCACACTCCATACATCAACTCACAGTAAATTATTGGGTAAATCACTAACGTTTCGGCATCACTGTGCCTTCTTCAGTGTGAATAAAATACAGTACAATAGAATACAGTATATACATATGAAATGAGTAAAGCAGTATGTAAACATTATTAAAGTGACTAGTGTTCCATTATTAAAGTGACCAGTGATTCCATGTCTCTGTAAAGTATATAGGGCAGCAGCCTCTAAGGTGCAGGGTTGAGTAACCGGGTGGTAGCCGGCTAGTGATGGCTATTTAACAGTCAGATGGCCTTGAGATAGAAGCTGTTTTTCAGTCTCTCAGTCCCAGCTTTGATGCACCTGTACTGACTTCGTCTTCTGGATTATAGCTGGGTGAACAGACCTTGGCTCGGGTGGTTGATGTCCTTGATGATCTTTTTGGCCTTTCTGTGACATCGGGTGCTGTAGGTGTCCTGGAGGGCAGGCAGTGTGCCCSCGAGGATGCGTTGGGCAGGCCTCACCACCCTCTGCAGGCGGTGCAGTTGCCGTAACAGTCGATGATACAGCCCGACAGGATGTTCTCAATTGTAAAAGTCACAAATCTGTAAAAGTTTGTGAAGGTCTTGGGGGCCAAGCCAAATTTATTCAACATATCCCAGTCCGCGTGATCGAAACAATCTTGAAGCATGGATTCCGATTGGTCAGACCAGCAGTGAATAGACCTTAGCACAGGTACTTTCTGTTTGAGTTTTTTAATTAAGCCATTGGGGATTTCTTTCATTTGTTTAAGGGAAAATCAAGTCTGTTGAATTACAAACTTCAGAAGACTTTTTCAACCTTAAATACACTAGAAGTAAAACATTTCCTCTAAAACAGGATGATCAAATTATGATCCTACATCTGGATGTGTAGGAGTACTACTGTACATCTGTCACATAAGCTGTTGATGTTCCGTATGGAATATACAGTATGGTCTGATGGAAGAACCTCACACAAGAACATGAACTAACACGCACGCACGCACGCACGCACGCACGCACGCACGCACGCACACACACACACACACACACACACACAAATAAAAGTGTATCTATGTTATTGTGACTTCCTCTGTGCAAGTATCTGGCAAGCTGGCTGCCAGCTTGCATGCATAGTCTAATCAATTATTGAAGATACCTTGAGCTCCATGGGTCTCCCAGAATTTATTACGTCCAGCTGCCTGGAAAAATGACGCAGAGAGAGACAAATATTACAGAGGCTTGGGTGTCACGTGTCACTCCCAGCATTACTTTCTAACAGAAAATAATTTATCTTTATTTTCAGTTTGCACGTAAATTGTTATTCTTGTCACAGTAGCCAAACTGACACAGAACACACACACACGACAGACTAAGAGCAGCACATTATATTATTGTTTTTTAATTGAATTTAATTCCAAAACCAGTGACAATAAAGATACCATTTGTTCCACAAATATATGTTTTTCAATGTATTTTGTTAAAATACATTATGCTTTTGTATTATGGTACAATACAATTGTACCTAGACTACTGTTCGGTAGTGCAGTCAGGTGCCACAAAGAGTGACTTAGGAAAATTGCAGTTGGCTGCAGTTGGCTCAGAACAGGGCAGCACGGCTGGCCCTTAAAAGTACATGGAGAGCTAAGCTTAATGACATGCATGTCAATCTCTCATGGCTCAAAGTGGAAGAAAGATTGACTTCGTCACTACTTGTTTTTGTTAAAGCTGTTGACAAGCTGAATGTACCGAGCTGTTTGTTTAAAAGACTTGCACAAAGCTCGGACTCCCATGCATACCCCACAAGAAGGGCCACCAGAGGTCTCTTCACAGTCCCAAAGTCCAGAACAGACTATGGGAGGCGCACAGTACTACAT
The DNA here is from genome assembly GCF_002910315.2 of Salvelinus sp. IW2-2015. Lineage (NCBI taxonomy): Eukaryota > Metazoa > Chordata > Actinopteri > Salmoniformes > Salmonidae > Salvelinus > Salvelinus sp. IW2-2015. Next base: position 30,125,575 of record NC_036838.1, read on the forward strand.
AGAGCCATAACTACATGTAAATCTATTCCATATCAGGTAACTGATACAAGCAGTAGAATCAGATTTACGGGACGGTTGAGCTAACGTAGGCTAATACGATTAGCATGAGGTTGTAAGTAACAAGAATATTTCYCAGGACATAGACATATCTGATATTGGCAGAAAGCTTAAATTCTTGTTAATCTAACTGCACTGTCCAATTTACAGTAGCTTTTACAGTGAAATAATACCATGCTATTGTTTGAGGAGAGTGCACAATTTTGAACATGAAAAGTTATTAATAAACCAATTAGGCACATTTAGGCAGTCTTGATACAACATTTTGAACAGAAATGCAATGGTTCATTGGATCAAWCTAAAATGTTGTACATACACTGCTACCATCTAGTGGCCAACATCTAAATTGCACCTGGGCTGGAAAAAAACATTATGGCCTTTCTATTGCATTTCAAAGATGATGGTACAAAAAAAATACAAAATAACATTTTTTTTCTCCTTTGTATTATCTTTTACCAGATCTATTGTGTTATATTCTCCTACATTCCTATCACATTTCCACAATCTTCAAAGTGTTTCCTTTCAAATGGTACCAAGAATATGCATATCCTTGCTCCGGGGCCTGAGCTACAGGCAGTTAGATTTGGGTATGTCATTTTATGTAAACTTGAAAAAAAGGGGCGTATCCTTGAGAGGTTTTTAAAACAAATGTATCAACCCCTGCAAAAATCTCCATTGAGTATAATCTACATAATAATTCACATTTCTGGTTGTTGCAGGATTATTTCCTGCCCTTGGAAATTGGCTCAAATTAAGATCCTTCATCTCAAATCAAATTGTATTGGTAACATACACATATTTAGTAGATGTTATTGGTGTAGCGAAAATCTTGTGTTCCTAGCTCCAACATCTGTACACTGATATAGGCCTAAGCGCTTTTTTGCAAGTGTAGTCTCTCAGTGGCACACATGGGCAAAGGGAATCATTCCACTGGTCAAACAGAAAGTAGAGAAGGACAACGCCATGGCTCAACTAGGGAGCAAGAATGACTTAGCAGGATATTAGCAGCTGAGACCTGTGGAACACGTTTACTTTAGTAGTAAAAGCACCTAAGTGACATCTTGTCTATAAAGAGGAGAGTTAGGAGGTTCTTTCAATAGAATATTACATCCCATACCTCAAGAACTTGTTAAGAAAATGTATATATTAGTCCCAAGGCTAGGGAGATCTGTTAACAGCAAGTCCATTAAGTCTGAAATGCATTGCTGCGCATTGGACACTGTAATTGGCCACTGGGCATTTGAGCCGTAGCACGTATGCACCTATAGGAGGAACCTACATGGATAACTCACATTAACTGTCCGGAGTAGGCCATTAAAGGGAAAGGGAAGGGAGTGTCTTGTGGTGGTGGTGGGGGTTGATGAATCAATATATTGGATAATAATATATTGGAGGGGATGAGATAAGTGTAGAATGTCATTCCATCAGGGAGCCATCACAGGGGCTTTTCTATTGAAGTTCCTCAAGGAATCTATAGAAGGGTTTGATGCCTCTCCTGCGGCCATGTACAGTATGTGCTCATTCTCATCCCCTCTCTGGGTCTTCTTCATTCCACGCACTTAGGAATAAGCAATACTGATATAGGGCTCTAGTTATAAGTGCTTTATACAGGGAATAGGATGCCTTTTGGAACGCAACCTCTGTATTTAACGGTTTCCACAAGATAGCACAACCACAAAGTCAAAATTGGCTATATCGTAAAATTTCATGAAAACAAACATTTGCTTTTGGGTCTTAATTTATGGTTAAGGTTAGGCATTTCAGCTGACAAGGTAAAAATCTGTCGTTCTACCCCTGAACAAGGCAGTTAACCCACTGTTCCTAGGCCTTCATTGAAAATAAGAATTTGTTCTTAACTGACTTGCCTAGTTAAATAAAGGTAAAAATATATATATACTGTATATAAAAATAAAAATAAATAAGGTTAGCAGTATGGTTAAGGTAAGGGTTAAGTTTAAAATCAMATTTTAAGCAGAGAAATTGTAGGTGGGGTTTATAGTAGGTGGGGTTTATGACTTTGTGGCTGTGGTAACTAGTGATGAACATATTTATCAACCAAGCAAAATGACCGCCATTCTCATTTCCTTTTCCTGTTCAGCCCACTCATAGGGAACAGCACACCTGCAATACAGTGATAGAGCAGAAATCTCCTCCTTCCTTCCGTCTCTTTTCCACAAGGAGTTCCCGTCAATAATTACATTTGCCCACTCTGTCTCCCTTTCTCTCCTCTCGCTCTCTCTCTCCTCTCCCTCTCTCTTTCATCTCTCTCTCTCTCCTTCTCTTTCCATCAGTTGTGTCGAYACGACGCTGGTCCCTTGATACCCCTGGGCTACTGAACCTTCCCTGGTTATGAAACTCCATTGTCACCCCCCTCACTTCCTCCCCCTCTCTTCTCCTGCCCTGTCCCATTACAATGACAACAACAGATAAGAATATTTATTATCTGCTCTCCCCACTCCCAGTTCCCAGTCCTCCTCCTCGTCCAACCATCATCTCTCCAGGGATCTCACTGCTCTCACTCTCTCAGTGTCGCCCTCAAAAGCCTCATTCAGTTAATAAAAAAAACATCAACCCATGGCCTCTGCATTTTTTTCTATCACTTAAAATGAAAGAACTGCCAGTGCCAGGGCACGTCTCCTCTTTCCTCAACTCCGTCTCTTCTCTCCTCCATTTTAATTTGTATTACCCTTTTTTTGCCCGTTTTGGAAGAAGGGAGGGCGGGAAGGAGAGCGCAAGAGCGAGAGCGAGAGCGGAACGTTTGCTTGTGATAAGTGCGAGCAGAATGGACATCTCCCTTGTTTATTGGCTTTTTGAAATTCAATCCATTGTCTGGGATGGAATGAGATAAAGGCACGGAAATAGAGAAACTCTTATCACACTGACTCAGTGAAAGGAACTATCTTTTTTCAGACGCCCCTTTGTTCTCGGTGCATTTGTTGTATGTGCACCGCTACATCCGGATAATAGCTTCGGAAAAATGCATTTCATTCAGATGATTATTCGGACGTGGCTAGCGGCTACGCTACTTACTTTTGTGCCTGTTCAATGTGTGCAGTCATCACATTTAGAGGAAGGACACAATCGAGTACGGACACACTTGTCTCTTAGAATTAGCCTTAGCTCATAAGTGTCACGTTAGTGGAATAACAATACTATTTCTTTGTTTTTCCAAGTTAGTGTGTCTTACTGTGTCTTTGACCATAATATAGGAACACAATGGCAAGCACATATCGTGACTTTACTTTCATTAATCTGATGACTGTTATTTATTTAATCCACTAACTACCCTATTTAAATGAATCATGTAACAATTAACTCATTAGGAATTTGGGGCACCACGGAAGAGGTTGTTTAAAGATTTACCATCTCCCGATTTAAACTCTATAAGGCATATATACCTATCACATCCATAAACAGTCATCTTAATACTCATTAACTTCTTAATGAACAGCCGTAACCTCATGCATCTGCAAAAAACCCAGCCTTACTCATGATCCAGTACTACACAAACTATTTATTTACTAGCTAACTAAATGAGAAAACAGGATAACATACACACTTAATACATGAGAAAAGGGTCCCTAGCAGACTGTTTCAAATATGGCGGCTTGTTACACCGAAAATGAAGAGGCGTGCCGCTTGAACCCCTAATAATCCAAACATATTTGAACTTTAAAGTAGTAAAAAAACTCCCAGAATGAACTCTAACTAGCATTTTTTTTAAAGCAGGATTAACAATTCATTCAATTTTTTTCCCATTTGACCCGTAAACTAGCTGTCCCATTAGCTAGGGACACTTATCGTTGACACATTTCAGAACTATTCTCATTAATCATATACTTTGCACAAGAACCACCGCCCACTTGAATTAAGAAATCATGAATGTGAGTGTCATTCGCCGTTTATCTCTGTCGGAACTAGCTCTCCGTCGGGAGAGTTTTGGTTTGGCCTTTCAGCGGCACACTTGCAAGGCTCTGATTGTCCGAAAAGGGATCCCCCCTTTCCCATCTTCTTACGGCTGTTCACTCTGAACAATGCTCCTAGGGTGATGGTTAGCCAGCCGTGTCGACGGTCCCCATCAGTGATAAGAGTAGGAGCATACGGTGATTTGAGACTCGTAGTAGGATGGGATAGTTTGAAGAGTAGTAGGATGGCCCCACTTAGATTCGCTTTTCTTGATATCTGATATCTGACTTAGGACAGCTAATCAGCCGTACCAGTGATTGTCTGAGAGATGAGCTTCTCGCCTACACCTTGTGTTGATTATTCAGGATCAGGAATGTTCTGGTCTGAAATGTTCATTCTTAGCCAGTCTTTTTATGCACTCTGGTTGAAAAGGACAGTTCCATCAGGCTGACACGCTCTCTTTCCTCACTTGGGGCGTGGCTATTTACTGTGCAAGGGTATATGACTTGAAGTTATCTCTTATGACTCCTAAAATCACATTCCTATCTTAAGAAAAATACAACCATAATTCTTTATATTATATGCAAAACGTATTAGATGGAAACCTGACAGATAATGGGGATATACTGTCCAAGTTACAGTATTTTAGTCCATACCATTTTAATGACACAAAATAAAAAACAATATGACATTAGTTTTCTATAGCTCCATGCTGACCATTCCCCACATTCTTAAGTTACAATTATTGTTCCAGTGTTCACTTTTGACCATGTTAGAGTTTCGGCGGGAAAAGCCTGTTAACAAAGACATTCCTTTTGTTCATACTGTAGGGGAGAAAGAGTCCCCTTCTGCTGTAATTTACAACAGCGTGTGAACTGTCGACCATCCAGCAGCTCCCTCCCCCTCTGTGGGCGAGAGAGGGCCTGGTTACTGTCACCCCCGCCAAGCTGATCTGACCCATTCTGATCCTCATAGGACAGTCATGGCACACATTATACTTTAATGTTGGACAAGACTACAAAGTAACAAAAAGGCTTGCACAAAGACACGAAAAGGCCTGCACAAATATACGAAAAGGCCTGCACAAATATACAAAAAAGGCCTGACCACGATACGAAAAGGCCTGCACAAAGATACGAAAAGGCCTTTATAACAGAGGTGGCACAGTGACCAATGTTTGTTTCTGTACTTTCTCAGACAGAATCTAAGTATAATGTGAAGCATAATCTAGCATAATCTCGACATCTTCTTACATACACATCTTATATACAGGTCATGTCATACACATTTCCAAATGCTGACCTCACCAATTGCAGACTAGGCTTTTGTCCCATCTAGATTTCACCTAGATTTCAACACAGCATCATTATTACATCAAGCCTAAGAACACATATCCTCTCTCAGGACCTATTCCAACCATTGATTGAGAAGTGTATCTGAGCTTATAGCCTGAAGGGTTGAATGGATGCACATCGCGGTAGGTGATAGGAAGGTGACTATATAGACTGATCAGGAGGATGAGAAGAGGAGAGATGATGCAAGACATTGCAAGAGGTGTCTCAAAGCATGAAATGATCAGCGCAGATGGACAGAGATATTTTCATTCTCTGGAGATTCAAACTAACATCTTTTAGCATATTTTAATATATTTAGCGAGGAAGAAGAGAGTGAATACAGTACACTTTACATTAAGTAGTCTTAAAGCCACAGTCTGAAAGATTTAAAGTAATGTAATTTAAATAAATGCAGGCCCACCCTTTGATTTAGAGTGTTTCTTGATTGTTAGTGTGTGTGTGTGTGTGTGTGTGTGTGGTTTGGTTTAACTATCCTTGTCGGTACCAGAAGTCCTCACAAACATAGTAAAAACAAGGAAAATTCTGGCAAGTGGGGAGATTTTGCCGGTCCCCACAAGGAAACCAGCTATTTTAGGCTTAGGGGTTAGGGTTAGAGATAGAGTTAGGGGTTTGGAGTTAAGGTTAGGGTTAGGTTAAGGGTTAGGAGTTAGGGGAAATAGGATTTGAACGGGGAAAAAAATATTTGGTCTCCACAAGTATAATAAAACGAATTTGTGTGTGTGTGTGCATAGGTATACAAGTGTGTGTGTAAGAATGTTTGTTTGAGTGTGTATAGCATGCAAGTATGTATGTGTTAATGTGTGCATGTTGGTGGAGCCCAGCGACAGCCTGCTGTAGTAATGAATCCGGGCTGGGATGGCTCTGAGGATAGGAGATCATAAATAATCATTTATCCCGCCGTTCCTCTGCTCTGCTCTGCTTAGCAGGCCACTGGGTAGAGAGGCAGGCAGGCGGGCAGGCAGGCAAGCGGGTCGGGTGTGAAACGGCGTGAGGCAAGTCGCAGCTGCACTGGCCAGATCACACATGAGCCCTCCCCTCATACCCTACAGAGACATGGAGCTGGATTCAATCAAACTTGCCTTAGMAAGGTTAATGTGGTATCTCTGTTGACATGACTACTGGCCAYACAAACACAAAGTGTGTGCGCACACACACACATACACAGAAGCACACACACAATTTGTTTGTTGTTAAAACTGAAAGCATCTACCTGCTAGGAAGTAATTATAGGCTATAAATGCTATTTTTACAGTGTCCAAAACCATGTGACTTTTTGGTTTGACTATGAGTGATGTCTGAATGTACAACGTTTTTCTGGGCTTGAAAATCAATCACAGAGACATGTTTCATATAGGAATGTACAACAAGATACTGTAGATTGACAGATTAGGAAAACAATACAATAGAAGAAGAGAGGGAGATACAGAGATACATGGATAGATGAGGGTAGAGATAGGAAGAGATGAAGAAGAGAGATGAACAGGGAAACAGACCGATGGGGTAATGATGAGAGTAGTAGAATGAAAACGGAAGGTGCAATAAAGAGAGACGGAAAATAATGAAAGGTAAATGAAAATCAAAGCGTGACTATATGGTTATGCGTGTTATTTATCTTTTAATCAATACCTAACTTCCCATTAACTTTTAATGTGTACTTCCAATTGAAGCCTGAAATTAAATAGAGCTGGATGGAAATCAAGAGCATCTAACTGGAGAGCCTGGGGGGAAATTCAGTCATAAACACCGTCGGTCATTACTGGAAAAGGAATAGAGGCTATTGGTTTCTGAAGGAAGAAACACACTCATTCTGAAGGCAGGGGAAATGGGTGTTTGTCATAGCCTACATACAGTGTCCATATAAGAACATACAGTCTTTCTGTCATAGATATGGTCTCCGTATCAGGACTTACAGCATACTATAATGCTATGCCATGATGACACTGACGCACATGTATCRCAAACATGCATGTCAGAAGATGTGAAAGAGCACATGGGGGCTGTAGAAGTATCTAGTTGCAACTTCTGGTAATTGCCGTAAATCATTTTTAAGAAAGTAAAGGAAGGTAATGAACGTCTTTCTTAAACACTATGCAAAAATATAGTCACTCAACATCCCCTATATCCATATATACTGTCGCAATTTTCCCCAACTCTGTTTAACATTTGAATATGATAAAAGTTGTTTTTCAGACTTTTCTGAGTGAGAGGAAGACTGCAAAGAAACAGAATATCACAGAACTCCAACGCATTATGAAAAAGTAGTATAAGTCTTGCATGATACTGAGAACCTGTTTCCAAATAGAGTCTGTTTCAAGAGGGGGATCAAGCCTTTCTTTCTCTCTCTGTTCCTTCTCTCTCTCACCCCCTCCCCCTCTCTCTTTCTCTGTCTCTCTCCGTCGCTCGCTCTCATTTGTTATGAAGACTAACCACCGCTCCTCTCCTCAACACTCACCGAGCAACATTAATCTACTCTCCACCCTTCTCAGTCTTCTCCACCCGAGCGAAGTGAATAAGGCAGGGAGTTGGAGGGAAGAGGAAACGGCTCTGATTTAATTAATGGCTTCTGCCGCCACGCCGGCCCACGGCTGACTACGTCGCTCAGTGGCGTTTATGATGTATACAATTACATTACGGAGGAACACCACCACACACAAAGACTAACCATCACACCTTGGTTCTTTTATTCTCTACTTTAGAAGCTCCTTTTTATTTATGTGTGTTATTGAGACTTTCTTGCACGCATACACACATGCACACACACACTCACACGGACACATAAACCAGTAGATAAAAGATCCTTGCTAAGACTTTAAACCATCGACGAGACATGATAACCTAGATTACACTTCCCAACTGATAATATGGAGTGATAATGGAGCCCAGGATGCTCAAATTAGCCATTTCTGAGGTGTAATTTAGCACTCCGGCTATAGTGTCGTCATGGTGATCTAGAATTGAGCATTTAGCTCAAGGAGGTGCTCAGTTGCAAGGTAGCATTTAGCTGGGTTAAGTGTCGAGTTCCGAGCTAGCGTACGCTTAACTCCGTGGAGACGACCTGTCAAGCCCTGGCACAGCGTCAGGCCTCCCCTACCTGATTAATGAGACCTCAAACTGTCGCCCTGACCCCCTTCCTCCCCCTCCCTCCTTTCCTTCCTTCCTTCTTTCACTCGCTCTTCCTCTCGCTACAGCTGCGTCGGCTGCCTCCCTCCAGCGACTGCCGGCAGGCCACCGCTCTGTTGCACAGCTCAAAATCTGCTGAGTAACTCCTTAGCCCCCCCTCCTTCTTCCTCCACCCCTCCTTCCTCCCTTACTCTACCTGTCCTGGACTTCTGAGGAGGGGAGGTGGAGGGGGGTAGTTGCTGATGTTATGCGGCTCACAGGACTTGCCCGTAAATGAACTCATTTTTCATCCTGCCTCCCCTGTTAATGACTGGCACTTTCCTCACACGGGGYGACTGGAACTCTGAAGAGTGGCCAGAGTGACAGAGCACCATTCATCTGCAGTCCACACCATGCATGGGGAGGCAGGGCCATATAGGACAGATGGAGGGACAGACAGACGGAGTACAGACAGACAGGTAAAAAGAGAGGGACAGTCAGGTACAGAGAAAGACTGACTGAGGAGCGCCTTTCAATGAAACGTGACGGAGTGCCAGGATGAGAGAGAGACAGATGGACACATATATCCCAAGTCATTATCACATGAGAGGAGAGTGCTGAGCAAGGCCATAGAGCAAACTGGCTGACTCACTTAAAGACGCAGAGAGACAGACAACTAAAAAGACCAACACTTCAACAGATAGACAGACAATTAGACAGACAGAGCCGGCCTTAGCCTTCTGGGGGCCCTGCCATTTGTTTCGCTTTGTGGGAAGGTTGGCTCTGGTGGCCGGTTCAAACTGAAAATGACTGTCCTGAATAGCATGTGATAAGTTGGAAAGATCAATCCAACCCCTTACCAGAGGCACTCTGCATGTGGCTTTATGTCTTTATGTTTTCCTAAGTGCATAGGCTGCATTATGAATATATGTATGAAACAACAACGAGTAAAACTCACCTTTGATCACATTTGCAAAGTTGCCCTTTCCTCTCTCTGAAATAGAAAACCATGTTAGTAAAATGTTTTAAATTAATACCTCAAAAACATTGCGCAACAGACAGTGATTAAAAATGTAGGTGTGTGATGGAGACCAACACCCCCCGCTGTTGGACACAAACCTAATTGCAGCGCCACTAGTTCCCCACTATTACATTAGCTGTTGGTGGGATGATGAATCACAGAGTTAGAACAATACTATTATGGGATAGACTGTGACTCAGGTCACAGAGTTGGCACTGCAGGGAAGAAAACAATGTTACGCCTGGAATCTGAGTGCAGGATTAATTATAATTAAGAACTGCTTTTCTGTTTGTTTTACTATGTATACTATGCTGTTCTCTGGTAACATGGGGATTTAGTATACGTCCCAAATTGCATCCTATTTCCTATATAGTGCACTACTTTCACACTATAAAGGGAATAGGGTGCCATTTGGGACACATCCATGGTGGCGTTTTACTTTGGGAACAGTTCATCCGGTTCGCCACCCCTTAGCATTGTGAATCTGGATTTCATGGAAAAGTTTGCTGTGTCTAGAACTATACTGTACAATATAACATGGCAAATCATTTCCTTTCTGTCATTTTTCTGTGCTTTGTAAAAAAACGTATTAACCCTTTACACTCGTGGGAATTGCCCTACAGTGAGCTCCAAAAGTATTGGGGCAGTTTTGGCTCTGTACTCCAGAACTTTGGACTTGAAATGATACAATGACAGATTTAAGTTGACGGTATTTTCATCCATATCGGGTGAAATGTTTAGAAATAACAGCACTTTTTGTACATAGTCCCCCTATTTGGTCCTATTTCATACTGTAGCATGCAATGACTACATCAGCGGCACCTGGACCCGGACCCGACCTGATGCTTCCAATTGTGGTGTCAGCATTCTGTGAGGACAGATGCTGGGAGACAAGAAGCAAGTACAGGGAGTGAATAACCGACATGAAACAAAACAAGGACAGCGTCTGGACAGGGGGAACTGACACTGGGATGAACCTGAGGAATAGACAGATATCGGGGATGGCAATCAATAAGTGAGACCAGGTGAGTCCAATGAAGCACTGATGCGCGTAACGATGGTGACAGGTGTGCGTAATGATGGGCCGCCTGGTGCCCTCGAGCACCAGAGAGGGGGAGCGGGAGCAGGCGTGACACACACGGCAACCATGTGTTTGATKTATTTGATTCCATTCCACYTATTCCGCTTCAGCCATTACCACGAGCCTATCCTTCCCAATTAAGGTGCCACCAACCTCCTGTGTTACAGATGCACTAATAGCGTCCCAAGTAGAACGGGTATAGTCTCGAGTCACGTCCAAGTCGTGCATTCTAAGACGRAATCATGTCCAGTTATACATTTATTCATGTCAAGTCTCAAGACAAGTAAGACAAATCTATAGGCCTACATGCAATGACTTGTTCAACTTCAAAACKTTGTCTATTTATTGAGGAAACCAGACAGACCTTTGAATTGTTAAATCTACAACACATTTTGATTATGTAATAACACATTTTAACAACAAATTCCAAATGGAAGCTTCATACTGTAAGTAAACAATCAATTTCAAGTAATTTTGACGTACCAAAAAGACCAAGGCCTATAGTAATAATTGTTGCTTGATGCCCCATTGCTGGTGAGCTTGAAAAGTAAACTGTTCATATTCTTGATCACCACTTTTTTGGGAGAGCTGCATATTTATGGAAATCCTCTTGCCCTGCAGTTTGACGTTTGCGCTGCACCCGATTGCACGTGCGATACTATCTCTGGCTGCATTGAGAGTAGCCTAGTCCACAGTGACAAAACATTACGAAACCTGGCCAGATAATTTGAAGTCAGTCTCAAGTCAAAGTTGAGTCCCAAGTCAAGTCTCAAGTTACTTTATTTTCTATCTAGTCGAGTATCAAGAATGTGACTCAAGTCCACGCCTCTGCAAACTGGTGTCTTTAAGTGGCCACACACCTCTCCAAAGTGTGCATAGTTCCTAAGCAATTTCAATGCACTTTTATGACTATTTATAAGTAGAGTCTTCAACTGTGAGGTACTTAGAACTCTCCTAACTGTGCCATTGAGGAACTAGAGCAAGTGAAGTTGTAGTTGTTGCATTTCAAATACAACCCTGTATCCCCACAATCACACAATTACTGTTGTTGTTTATGCAATCCAAAAACGGTCCATCAGAAATCACAATCTGGGTCAGGTGGGCATGATTTGAAAGCTTGTTCTATTGCCAACATGACTAGATAAGTTATAAAACACGATTGTATACTGTTTGGCTTTCACAAGGCAATTCAGAGGAACAGATCGTCATTTTGGTGCGCTTAGAAAGGGGTCATGGTTGCATTCAGGTGAGTGTGCTGCAGCAAATGTTCTTCACAATAAACAAGCACAGGCTCATTCTGTTCAGAACAACCCAGGATGTGACACCATGTCGTCTTGTAACTGTACATCAAACATAGTGATCATAAACGTTGACACTGTATGTGAAATGAGTTTTATGACTCACGGATGTTTGGCTTGCTTGTATGACATCAAAACATTATTTATTCTAATCCTCAATGTCTCATCTTTCAAAATAAATATTTGTCTTACTTTACAGCATTTCCCTCGCTCAGACAACAGAAAAAATGCAAAAGTTGCCCAATTACCGGGAGGGATGTGGGCAACGTCTTGTCTGTGCAATGTTCAAGTTCAGAACTTCTGTCAGTCGAAACCCACAGAGCGCTGAGAAGCGCAAAGCCTGAGCTCTGACGTTATGTATAGCATGCTACTTTACAGCCCCTACACTCCAATCTAGGTGCTTATCAGTGCCCAAATCTGCCATTTTCAACCTGTATACGGGTACGAGTGTAAAGGGCTAAAGGGCAGTATCTATCGTATTTTCACTGCGCCATTATGTTCTTTGCGCCCTTATTCACAACGTATCATTGTGTAACTATTTTTCTATCGAATGTGACACTCTACACAGTTCTTCCACACAGATGATTGTAGCTGAAGCATTTCACCATGTTTGATGCCAGTGGGATGGATTGGAGGGATAGAGATCGGAGAAGAGAGAGAAAGAGAGAGAGAGAGAGAGAGAGAGAGAGAGAGAGAGAGAGAGAGAGAGAGAGAGATGAAGAGAGCGGTTCGCACCAGCCCAGTGTGGCAGATGGAGTCGGCTCAGAGTGACACCAGGCTATGAAGCAACACCTGGAGGAGCCGTTCTGGGCAGCAACACTACATCTGTGGCCATCATCAGGATGAGGGCTGAGGGCTCCAGTAGCCGACAGAAGTGTTGGCACCAGGGCCACAGTGTGGGCGATGCCAGCACAGCTCTCTGTGCCCCATGCCAAAAAGCAGCTCTGAAAACATATCAGTTCGGACTGGAGTGAGAGGGGGAAGTAGAGTAGATTTATAGAAGAAGGAAGGAGAGATACATAGGGTACTATAGAGTAGTATACTAACCTGTATTTTGGGGAACATTTCTATATATGAGTGGTCTTACTGTGTAACCATCGCAGTAAAACTAGGAAAGGAGGTGTGTGGTGTGTATCTGTGTTGCCCATCCATATCCAATGAGATTAATTCTGAAGGGGCCWGAGGAGGTGTGTGTGAGTGCGTGCATGCATGGGCACGCTCCTCACACTCATTTCCATGTCAGTTTGCATGGACAGCTGCTACAAACGGCACGTCACATCATACTACAAGACAATGAAACAACTGTATAAAAGCAAGAACAGTCCTGCATTCATGGTCAATTTCAGATAAATTCTCTGTCTGTAGGTCATGCAATTTCGTGAAATGTATACTATACAACATTACGAGAAGATACCAAGGCAATATTTTGAAAAGAGGGACAATATTTTGAAAAGAGGGACTGTTTGTAAAGGTTGCAGATGGGGAGATAAGGTGCGTGTCATGGCGGCACAGTGCAATCTTCTTTTATCTTGCTCAGGGAAGAATCGTTTCAGTCTTTTAACCAATCAAATCCGCCATAGAAATGTGCATGCAGTGAATGCAGTACTAACTACCTACTGCCCATCCCTCACTCTACCTGTGAGGGCAGTCTACCTGATGTTTTGTAGGCCTGCAGAATCAAAAACGACTATATGATTCTATTACCGAAATACCGAAATAAAGGGCTTGTTTATAATATGTTAACCCCATATTCCTCTGCAGCCCTGCCCCTTCCCGGCATGCAGCTCTCCTCTCCTCTCCTCTCGGCCCTCCCAGTCGGAGCGCGGCCAGTCAGAAGTCATTACACCCTCTATTAACTCTCGCTCAGCTTCATTAGGCATGCAAATTGAGGAGGGACGGCGACTTGAAAAACTTTCCCCGGCTGCCTCTCTTTCTTTCTCTTTTTCTTTCTTCCCTTCGCCATACCCGTTCGCGCTCACACACTCACCAACGTGAGCGTATACTGTAGTGTGTGTGGCATATGTGGCGTAACACACTTTGACAAATGCTCTCAAATGTACACAATTCTAAACTTCCCCCAGGGCAGTGCACACACCTTTGGTGGGGCAGGTGCTCAAAGTGAACAAAGGGTCTAGTTTGATGTGCAATTCGTTACCTTTAAAGTTGCAAGAGATAAAGAAGCCACCAATCAAAAGGGCACTTTTTTCATACGAGGGCAAAAAGGGCAGGTGATCCAGCACCGATAGAACCCTATCTGTGCAAGTGCCTGTCTCCCCAACTAAACCAGCTTGCTTTTATACACTCCCCAACGTTAGCATGTACTGTGTGCGTTGCATATACACACATACCCACTCACTCGCTGAAATGTGCATGCTCCTAAACGATGGTCACGACGAGGATAGTCACGACCGAGGTAGTCACGCACGTCAGATGGTACCCCCACACGCAGTGCTGGCATGCTCAGCTTCTCTTTCCCCCCTCTAACTCTGTCACCGCTAACACCCTCCACCCCCAACCACCAATGCTCGCTCTTCTGTTAATAATGCATGCCCCCCCTTCCACTACTCTCTACATTTGGTTTCTCTCCTCCACTATTGACTGCCGAGCGGGAATTCATGCTGCACACTCGTTCATTCATCCCTCACTCGCCTTTATTAGCGTTCCGGCAGGTTAACCGCCACGCAGCGTGCCGCCTGCCGGGCTCCTCACACCATAAACACACCACGACACTCTGGGAATAATGCATATTCAGGCCTTATTATTGGATCCAGGATTTACATCGTCCAGAGCAACATGGGATCAAGGCATGACATTCTTACGTGATATTCAATGACGGGAACGTAGCTCCCTCATCTCCATTTACAGGAACACAGTTCCTTTTCTCTTTCCTCTCCTCTCACATGTCGTAAGCCACCAACATCAGTCGAGGGGCCGGCAGAGGTCATGGCCTGTCTCCGTCGCCTCTGACAACGCAGAAACGCACCAGCGGCGGTGGGATGGCAGGTCAAATTGTTGTGGGATAATGCGCTGTGTCGCGCCACTTCACTTTGAATTGGAACACAGGCTCAAACAGGTGGAAAATGGATTCAGGGCAGAAACACGGAATCAAACTATGTTACTGTACTGGTATACCCTTTAATATGACCTGACAGACTCTCATTTTAGTCACAGGAACTTAGAATAAAGAGTTGGTAGAGAGACATGAATTCTATTTTTTTGTGAGCGGTGGGGGGGTCACATAGTCACACCACCATGCATAACTATTTAACTGCAGTTATTGGAAAGCATGTACACTTTTACTGACTAGCATAAGCATTTTACTAGCATAAATTAATTTAAATAAAAATGTTTGAAGATTTTTTTTAATTAATTTTTTTACCCACACTCAAATCCCTGCAAATACATCTGTGTACTATTTCTTGACCACGACAATCAGCTGAAAGGCATTCAAAGTACAGGTTTATTAACCTCCAGCAGCAAGTCAGCAATATGATGCTCCATTCCTATCCAGAGAGAGAGCATAGAGACTCACATCCAAAGGTGAGGAGTATAGATGAAACAGTCATTCTGTGGCAGACATCGCCCTCCCTTGGCACAATTTGTAACTACATCTCTGCTTCTAGCTCCTCTACAAGGACAGTAAAGAAGGTTTTACCCATGACTCTGATTACATTGCTGTACTAACAGGGCTTTAATGACCAAATATTTTAATTGCAATCCTGTGATCATTGTTCTCAGTTTGTGGAYAACATGTTAATCTTCACTTAAGTGCTCTACACCAAAAAAAGGACGCCACACTGTAAATGACACTTTCAGAGAGTCGATAGACCATGTAATAGCTTCCCTCTCCTTGATAGCATACTCTACTCTCAACTAAAAGTTCCAAGAGTAATGAACTGAATAGCCCTTTTGGACCCATCAGTTGTGTCAAGACCTTCTTGCTACAATAGTTTTCAACTCATGTGTTGTTCAAATAAACCATCATAGAATGTTGCATTTTCTCCAAAGTAAGACCAGGCATTGCATGTATACCCAGGTACATTTGACGCAGGTGGATAAAGGACGGGATTCAATCCGATCACGTTAGTAGAAAACGCAGCTTTCAAAGGTACACTCTATATATATATATATATATATATATATATATATACAAAAGTATGTGGACACCCTTTCAAATGAGTGGATTTGGCTATTTCAGCCACACATGTTGCTGACAGGTGTATACAATCGAGCACACAGCTATGCAATCTCCATAGACAAACTTTGGCAGTAGAATGGCCTTACTGAAGATCTCAGTGACTTTCAACATGTCACCTTCATAGGATTCCACCTTTCCAACAAGTCAGTTCGTCAAATTCCTGCCCTGCTAGAGCTACCCCGGTCAACTGTAAGTGCTATTATTATGAAGTGGAAACGTCTAGGAGCAACAACGGCTCAGCCGCGAGGTGGTAGGCCTCACAAGCTCACAGAACGGGACCGCTAAGTGCTGAAGTGCATAGCACGTAAAAATCGTATGTCCTCGGTTGCAACACTCACTACCGAGTTCAGCACAAGAACTGTTTGTCAAGAGCTTCATGAAATGGGTTTCCATGGCCGAGCAGCATCACACAAACCGTGCGCAATGCCAAACGTCGGCTGGATTGGTGTAAAGCTCGCCTCTATTGGACTCTGGAGCAGTGGAAACACGTTCTCTGGAGAGATGAATCACGCTTCACCATCTGGCAGTCCGACAGATGAATCTGGGTTTGGCAGATGCCAGGAAAAACACTACCTGCCCGAATGCATAGTGCCAACTGTAAAGTTTGGTGGAGGAGGAATAATGGTCTGGGGCTGWTTTTAAGGTTTAGTTCCAGTGAAGGGAAATCTTAATGCTACAGCATACAATGAGATTCTAGACGATTCTGTGCTTCCAACTTTGTGGCAACAGTTTGGGGAAGGCCCTTTCCTGTTCCAGCATGACAATGCCCCCGTGCACAAAGCGAGGTCCATACAGAAATTATTTGTCAAGATCGATGTGGAAGAACTTGACTGGCCTGCACAGAGCCCTGACTTCCATCGAACACCTTTGGGATGAATTGGAACACCGACTGCTAGCCAGACCTAATCGCCCAACAWCAGTGCCCGTTCTCACTAATACTCTTTTGGCTGAATGAGGTGGAAAGCCTTCCCAGAAGAGTGGAAAGGGGGGACCAACTCCATATTAATGCCCATGATTTTGGAATGAGATGTTCGGCRAGCAGATGTCCACATACTTTTGGCCATGTAATGTATGTTACCGTGTGCGTGGAGATCGCATTCAAGGTAAACACTGCTTATTTATGTTCAACTGGAAATTACCTCTAAATGTCAATCGCGCTATAGCGTGGTTTCTGATGAAATCCCGGCCAAAATGTAGCTAAGTTAACAGTATAAGTTACATCAAACATCCAGTGTGTATTTGATTAGACATGCAGCGTGTCCCATTTGATTGTTGTAGTTTGATATGTAAATCTGATTGCCTATTGGCCCCGGATCTGTTTGTGCTCTTGCCAATAGCATTGCTCATTGTCAAGTCATTGTTTGGCATGACAATGAATGACAAGGAGTTGGCATGATAGAACGAACAGACTGCAGTGGCACTCCTGCAACTTCGCAGAAACGTTTCTCTGTCTGAACTCATTCCCCCTGTCAAGTCCTTCTTTGGAGTTGGCGTGACTCTGCGAGAAACTTGCTTGTGCTAAATGGTGGCGTGTCGCGGGGTGCCCGGGGGCCAGGRGCCAGCCGGAGGACAGGTGGCAAGCTAATCATGTGGAAAATGAGGAGTTGGAAGAAGAGTGAGAGGGAGGGGACCGGCCTGCACTCTCAGGACCAGGTCTGCCTGGAGCGGAACCACCACAGTGGCCCTCCTGCCTGCCGGTTCAGCCCCCTCGCCCCTCCATCACCCTGTTGCCATCCATAATGTCCCCAGTCCACCAAGGCCTGTTTTTCTGGTTACTGTTACTGTTGTTCCTGGTTACAGAAAAACAAAGGAAGGCAGTCTGAAGGTTGAAAAATAGTATTCCCCCTGCTTGAGGAGGACCCAGTTTGATCAAAATGTGTTCCTGCCATCATGGTAGACATGATGTTTCTTCTTTGAAACTGTGAAAGTACCTGTATTTTATTGTTTAGTAAGCACTATTTGCGAACTAGGAATCAAACAGGGTACCTTACATGACCTATACTTTCACTTTAGTTCACAGGAAGAAAAGAGCTTGACTAAGTATTTTATAGTGTGAAAAGGTTTCCTATAAGTCAGTCCAAGCCTTTGTAGTGGTGTTTGCACATAGAGTACTTTGTGCTGGCAGAACTAGACTAGACTACCGCTGTATGCTTCAGTCGTCTTGACCACAGGGCCAAAATGGTGGTTGTGTCTAAAATTATAACCTATTCCCTATGTAGCGCATTACTTTTGACCAGAGCCCAGGGCACTACATAGGGAATAGGGTGCCATTTCAGACGCACCCAATGTTTCTCTCCTGTGGTTGCTTATCTTGGAGAAAATGAGAATGGCTACAGGGAGGGAAACCAGGTCAATAAGGCAGCATCTTTCATAAAGCCATATTGCTGTATGTGCTTGCATAACGTCCTGTGGGGAGGTATTGATTAACTATACACCATGAAAGGGGAGGGATAATCGCTGCCTTCAAATAGCTCTTTAAGTGGCTGTCAAAGTGAGGCCGATCACAGGAGCAAACTGTAGCCTTGTCTTGATCATCAGATTGCGTGGTGTGTTGGTGTGGTTTGAGAGAAGCGTTCTAAGCTCAGCTCTCTTTTACCTCTATTCACCTCTGTCCTTGTGCCTCTTCGTTATCATCATCATCATCATCATCATCATCAATTTGAGGAACATCATGACCATCGTAATTATCTTTCATCATTTTGGTCAATATCATCATCATCGTTATCATCATCATTTTTATAAATAACAACTAGGCTACCCTCTCTGACCTTTTCTTGCCTGAACTGAGCTACAGCAATACTGTAGCTATAGTCCCTGTCATGTGAAATGACTTGCACTCCTGGAGTGGGACCCACAGACATTTCTGAATAAATCATTGGAGAACGACAGCCAACAGCCTCTAATTGTTTGTTTT
This sequence comes from Salvelinus sp. IW2-2015, assembly GCF_002910315.2. Lineage (NCBI taxonomy): Eukaryota > Metazoa > Chordata > Actinopteri > Salmoniformes > Salmonidae > Salvelinus > Salvelinus sp. IW2-2015. The sequence continues at coordinate 30,144,504 of NC_036838.1, forward strand.
GGAAGGTAATCACATTATTTTGGGAGGAAAAACAGAAGAGAAAAGCTCTGAAACAAATAATCCAAAAAGTCTTCTACATCATGCATAATTCATGAGAGGCATCAGAAGAGCAGCTGGCATTACTCCTAAAATAACAAGGAGCTATTAGAGAATGGAAATACTCAAGTTCATTCTTGTGTTCTTTTCACTAAACCAGTTTGGAATAACTCAGACAAACTAGGAATTTTCACTATCAACTTTTTGATATTTTAGATTTTTCAGGACTCTACCCGTGGACCCTTGCTTATGATACAGGAATGTTCTATATCACTTTATATTGTCTTATCTATCATTTGCAATGAAATGTAGTACTTTGTAATTTACGGTAATCGCCTCRTCCTAATGAATTAAAGTACATGAGGTATTCTCCTGTAGTGTTTCTTAGTTTACTTATCATGAAACCTTCCTAATCCTCTCAACAAGTCAACTAAATTATAAGTGGGCACTACCTCACATTTACATATTACACATTTCCTAATTATTTATTCACAGTGAATATCTTTTGAGACAAAAGACACAGAGAGATGGTGAAATCGGAGAGAAGACGAGTTATACAACTCACCAGAAGGGACATCTACTTTCTCTGCCCTGGCCATATGCTACCACGGTGACGTTCCATGACGTCGATCTCTCTGTTGACATATACCAGCAGCCTGAGTTTGTGGGGCTTAGGCTGGTCGTCTGTAGGTCCATCTGGGCCACAACTGTCTGTCTATCTGCTGGCCTCTGTAAAACAGAGACAGAGGGAAGCAAACTAGATTTTTCTCTGTCAAGTTTGAATGGCATCAATGCAGCACATGAGAATTGAGAAGCAGACAAGATAAGGTCATCTTTGGTATCAGGTTGGGTACCCAATTGTGCTGAGTTAATGCATTTTTACCAGGTAATGCAGTAACACAATAGTATGTCAGATTAAATCTAAGCACTGAAACTTGATGATGTACCAGCTTCAGGACCATGTCATACTCAATTCAGGACCGTATGGCAACCTGGCAACGTATATTGTTTATTTTATGCCGGGTCCATTCAGGTTCCATATGTTCCCTGGGTCAATCTCCTTTTAGAATTAAGTCTGATTTAGGTGACTGGTTCTGCTAGAGCGATTGTCAAAAGTGACAGCACACATTCAGCAGACTGTCAAGTGACACGCATTAAAAGGGATTCAGGATTAGTTGGGCTCCAGTGGACCTTTTCTTCACCCTGGATTTACTTTGCATAGACCATGCTTGAATATTCTCCTGATAAGGATAGCCTGATATGTGGGCTGTGTCCCAAATGGCACCCTATCCCCTATAGTGCACAACTTTTGACCAGAGCCCTACGGGCTATGGCCTGTAGGCAATAGGGTGCCATTTGGGTGCAGTTGTGGTTATTTGAAAGCAGAGGTTCCACCACCTTTATTCTACTGTATATCATATGTATCAATGTATGTGTCATTTTTATATGTGTATCATGGCCTTTACAATAGTAGACACAAATATTGAATGTAATAGATTTCTGTACAAAAATTACAATGTCAAGGCAACCAATGTTGTCAGCCATCATTTGTCTCTATTTTTACAGTTTGCTAGCTACCATACCTTTGCCCCATTAGCCACAATGAGCACGACAATGCATCAATTCAATCTGGCCACTATGTCAGTAATGGTGGGGCACAGAAGGGCATATATCCATTCTATCTATTGTGTTTCTACGGCATGGACAGCGATAGCTGCCAGAGTGGGGTGTGCAGCTGTATTCTAAGCAGCCTCCGGACTGCAGCTAGAGATAGAGTTGTAGGCAAGAARGAACAGAGGAAGAGAGGGGAGAGAAAGAAGAAGAAAAAAAGAAGCCTTTTGTCCCTGACCCCCCATTAATCTGAAGAACGTAAGGAAGAGCCAAGGGGATTAAATGTGTTACTCCAAAAGCTTTTTTCTTCTTGCTGTTCAGACTGCAAATTAAAAGATGGGGAAAAGGGGGTGGGGGGGGGTTAAAAAAACGTTAATTGCTTGCCAATCGATAATTCTATAATTACTTTGTGACAAATGGTTCCCTTGCAGTGTCCGGGTGGGTTATCCCAAGCTGGATATTTTTTTAATTTTAAATATACTTAAATTATACTTCATTAATATATGTTAATACTGAACAAAAATATAAAAGCAACATGCAACAATTTCAAAGATTTTACTGAGTTACAGTTCATAAAAGGAATCAGTCAATATAAATAAATTCATTAGGCCCTAATCTATGGATTTCACATGACTGGGCAGGGGCGCAGCCATGTGTGGGCCTGGGAGGGCATAGGCCTACCCACTTGGGAGCCAGGCTCACCCACTGGGGATCCAGGGCCCAGCCAATCAGAATGTGTTTTTCTCAGATCTGTGGCATCGTGCTGTGTTATCAAACTGCACTTTTTAAAGTGTCTCTTTATTGTCCCCAGCACAAGGTGCACCTGTGTAATAAATAATCATGCTGTTTAAACCTCTTATGGCTGCAATCCCGGTAACGGGATGATATGACAACAGCCAGTGAAAGTGCAGGGCGCCAAATTCAAAACAACAGAAATCTCATAATTATAATTCCTCAGACATACAGTGGGGAGAACAAGTATTTGATACACTGCCGATTTTGAAGGTTTTCCTACTTACAAAGCATGTAGAGGTCTGTAATTTTTATCATAGGTACACTTCAACTCTGAGAGACGGAATCTAAAACAAAAATCCAGAAAATCACATTGTATGATTTTTAAGTAATTAATATTGGCATTTTATTTGCATGCATAAGTATTATGATAACATCAAGAAAAAGAGAATTAATATTTGGTACAGAAACCTTTGTTTGCAAATTACAAAAGATCATACGTTTCCTGGTAGTTATTGACCAGGTTTTGCCACAACTGGGCGCAGGGATTTGGCCGAAATAAAAAAAAAAAAAAAAAAATAAAAACCCCAAAAAAAACCCTAAAAAAAAAAAAAACACTCCTCCATAACATACCTTCTCCAGATCTTCAGGTTTCGGGGCTGTCGGTGGGTCAATACGGACGTTCAGCCTTCCCTCCAAAGATCTTTTATTGGGTTCAGGTCCTGGAGAACTGGCTAGCCACTCAAGGCCTTGAGATGCTTCTTTCGGAGCACTCAATATAGTTGGCCCGGCTTGTGTGTATTGGTCGGGTCGTTGTGTCATGCTGGAAGATCCAGCCACGACCCACTTTCAATGCTTTACTGAGGGAAGGAGTTTTTGGCCAGAATCATCGTGACTAGTGGCCATGGCCATTCCTCCCCTCAAATTACGGGTGGCAGTCGTTCCTGTCCCCTTTACAGAAAAAGCAATCCCCAAGAATTATGTTTCCACCTCCATGCTCACCGGTTGGGAGGGGTTCTTGGGGTTGTATCAATCCTTCTCTTCCTCAACAAACTACGGCGAGTGGAGTTTAGAACCAAAAAGCTCTTCTTTTGTCCTCATCAGACACATGACCTTCTCCCTTCCGGTCCTCTGGATCATCAGGTATGGGTTCCTATTAGGCATAGATGCAATCAAACGAGGTCCGGACATGCGCTGGTACTGCTTGAGCAGAGGGACTTGCCGTGCGCCTGCAGGATTTCAATCCATGACATGCGGTAGTGTGTTATTACTAGGTTTTCTGTTGGAGACTGTGGTCCAGCTCTTCTTCACGCAATTGACCAATGTCCTGTACCGGTGTTTAGATTCTGCTCTGATCCTCAACCTTCCTTTATGTCATTGATGCCCCTAGAGGTGAGACTTGCATGGAGCCCAGACGAGGGTGGATTGACCGTCATCTTGAACATCTTCGCATGTTTTCTAATTAATTAGTGCGCACAACATTGTTTGCCTACTCACCAAGCTGCTTGCCTATTGTCCTGTAGCGCCATCCAGCCTGTGCAAGGTTCTACAATTTTTCCTGATGTCCTACACAGTCTCTGGCAGTTTGGCCCATTGTGGAGAGATTGGAGTCTGTATTGATTGAAGTGTGGTGTACAGGTGTCTTATTATACAGGTAACCAAGTTCAACCAAGGTGGCAGTTAATACGGGTTGGTAATGAGTGGAGAACAGGAGGGCTTCTAAAAGAAAAACTAACAGGTCTGTGAGAGCCGGAATTCTTACTGGTTGGTAGGTGATCAAATACTTATGTCACGCAATAAAATGCAATTTAATTACTTAAAAATCATACAATGTGATTTTCTGGATTTTTGTTTTCGATTCCGTCTCTCACAGTTGAAGTGTACCTATGATAAAAATTACAGACCTCTACATGCTTTGTAAGTAGGAAAACCTTCAAAATCGGCAGTGTATCAAATACTTGTTCTCCCCACTGTACATGTGTTTTATACCATTTTAAAGGTACTCTTGTTGTTAATCCCACCAAAGTGTCCGATTTCAAATATGCTTTTCAGCGAAAGCACCACAAACGATTATGTTAGGTCACCACCAAGCCACAGAATAAGCACAGACATTTTTCCATCCAAAGATAGCAGTTACAAAAAGCACAAATAGAGATAAAGTTAATCACTAACCTTTGATGATCTTCATCAGATGACACTCATAGGACTTCATGTTACACAATACATGCATGTTTTGTTTGATAAAGTTCATATTTATATAAAGAAATCTGAGTTTACATTGGCGTGTTACGTTCACTAGTTCCAAAAACATCCAGTGATAGTGCATAGCCACATCTATTCAACAGAAATACTCATCATAAATGTAGATGATAATACAAGTTATACACATGGAATTATAGATATACCTCTCCTTAATGCAACCGCTGTGTCAGATTTCAAAAAAACTTTACGGAAAAAGCAAACCATGCAATAATCTGAGACGGCACTCATAACAATAGTCAAATTAGCTGCCATGTTGGAGTCAACAGAAACCAGAAATTACATGATAAATATTCCCTTACCTTTGATGATCTTCATCAGAATGCACTTCCAGGAATCCCAGGTCCACAATAAATGCTTGATTTGTTCGATAATGTCCGTTATTTATGTCCAATTAGCTACTTTGGTTAGCGCGTTTGGTAAACAATTCCAAAGTCACAAAGCGCGTTCACTAAAACGTGACGAAATGTCCAAAAGTTCGGTAACAGTCAGTAGAAACATGTCATAGGATGTATTGAATCAATCTTTAGAATGTTGTTCAAATAAATGTTGAACCGGAGAATTACATTGACTTCAGATGAGCGATGGAACGGAGCTCACTCTCATGTGAACGCGCATGGTGAAAGCATGGTCAGTTCATGGCAGTGGTGACTAATTCTCCTCTCATCCGGCCCCCCTTCACAGTAGAGTCATCAGACAAAGTTCTACAGACTGTTGACATCTAGTGGAAGCCGTAGGAAGTGAAAACTCATCCATATCTCGCTGGGAATTCAGTGGGAGCTTGGTTGAAAATCCACCAGCCTCAGAATTTCCACTTCCTGTTTGGATTTTTTCTCAGGTTTTTGCCTGCCATATGAGTTCTGTTATACTCACAGACATAATTCAAACAGTTTTAGAAACTTCAGAGTGTTTTCTATCCAATACTAATAATAATATGCATATATTAGCAACTATGACTGAGGAGCAGGCCGTTTACTCTGGGCACCTCTGTGCACCTTCCATCCAAGCTACTCAATACTACCCCTGCAGCCATAAGAAGTTGATTAGCTTCTTGATATGCCACATCAGTTAGGTGGATGGATTATCTTGGCAAATAAGAAATGCTTACTAACAGGGATGTAAACAAATGTGTATGATTCAATTTAAAAAAAGCTTTTTGTGTGTATGTAGGATTTCTGGGATCTTTTATTTCAGCTCATGAAACATGTGACCAACACTTTACACGTTGCATTAATATTTTTGTTCAGTATATATTGAAATATATTTGTGATACATATACTTAAGTATATATAAAATTATCTAATATGTAACCGTTTTAAATACATGTAATGCATTTAATGTCAATTTTATTTGTATTTTATCAGTATTTAAGTATATTAAATACATATAAAATTAGCTCAATTAGGACCTTTTTTTGTACTAAAGTATGTTCTTATTATATTAGATAAAGAGCAAACAAATAGACTTTGAATACACCTTAAGTACATTTTATGTATATTTCTCATAAATTAGAACTATACTAAAATGGTATTTGAATTATAATTCCTGTATTTTCTTTACAAATAAAGTTTATTTACAATGTGTTTCAAGTATACTTTCACAAATACTCAAAAACCAGATTAGCTATTGTAATTAGCCATGTAAAGGTTAACTTGATTGACCAAGGCATCTTCTCAGCCAATGTTAACATGCTATTTACAAAGCAGTTGCGGCTGGAGCAAAAATTTACATGTAACCTTTTTTATAATTGTGCACCAGCGGCATTTCACACTTTAGTTGTTCACATTACGGTGATAAATCAACAATAAAACACATTTTATGTGTAATATGTAATGCGTAATTAAAAGTACAACATTATTCAGTTGGAAAATGAACATCAAAACATTTGACGAAGCAAAATATGAAGAACATAATATTATCAATCAAAACTTCAGCTGCAGATGCTGGGTGATATGCTATTTATTTACATGCATTTTTGAAAGTATACTTTAAATATATTTTGTGGACATAGAGTTAAATATACTTTTTTGAAAGTAAGTACATAAGTGTATTTTCTTGAGGTATGAAAAAGTATACTCTCAGGAAGCATGCTACTCAGCTGTGCATGTTCCCTTATGTCGAACAAACAATCATTATCATTATCAACTTTCTCTGCACTCTTCTGAGCAGGAATTCAGGAAGTACTTCAGAACTCATTATTGGCACTAAAACTTATAATGTAATTGATCACTCACAAGCAGAGTTGCATAAAAAATTAATATTTGCTTCAACTTAAAAACAACTCCAAGTGTAGTTTGAATGAATATACTAAATTACAATGAAAGCTTATGAAATTGAAGTACAATTTAAATGAGTGYGTTTAAGTGTAATGATAGTGAACATATAGTATACTTAAAAAAGGAAAAACAATTAATTAAAAGTACACTTTAAATAAGTCTATTGAAGGTTGATGATAGTATATGTATAGTATACTATAAGACTGAAAAAAACTGTGAATATAAAGTATACCACAGGAGGTTGGTGGCACCATAATTGTGGAGGACGGGCTCGTGGTAATGCCTGGAGCGGTATTGTTGGAATGGTATCAAATAAATGAAACACGTGGTTCCCATGTGTTGATGCCATTCCATTTGCTCTGTTCCAGCCATTATTATGAGCCGTCCTCCTCTCTGCAGCCTCCACTGAAGTACACTTTTATTAAGTGTGTTGAAGTGTAATGATAGTATATTATAGTATACTTCAGGTATACTAGAAAAGTATATATCATATTTGAAGTATGTTATTTGAATTTGTAGTATATTTAAGTAAACGTTAGTATACTTGTAATATATTAAAATAGGAGTGGGTGGGGATGGTTGAAGCGATCGGCTGCGATCYGAAAAGGAAATATTTGCTTTTGGGCCTACAAGCGTGGCCACCCAGGCATTGTAACAAGGAATTTGTGTCAGGTTTAAACAAGAAGCACAGCCCTCTAGGGAACCTTTTAAGGCTCAGAGGAGAATGAGGGGAGAGCTGGTTATGTAGAAAGAATCCAATATTAGATCAGAGTGTAGATCATTGTTTTAAAATGCACACACACACAGACACACACATACACACAATGTAAGTTGTAACAAATACATATAAGGATTCTGTCAAAATCATTCAATTATAACTTATACAGCTATTTAAGTCCTGCTTCCAAAGACCAAAGTTCCACAGTACCATGTATTTTCTCCCTGATAGTTAATTGATGAATACATGCTACTGATTGGCCAGCACAGTGTGTGTTAGATTAGAAGTGGAAAATGTACCCCATTGTCTTTTGAGTGACACAGTAAAGCTTTATCTCTATAACATATCAGGGCCCAATAAGAACTGGGTGTACTTGGCAAGACAGAACAACCCTCTACCACTTTGAAATTGTGCATTTTGATTATAGCAGCGTTTCCCAAACTCGGTCCTGGGGACCCAAAGGGGTGCACGTTTTGGTTTTTTCCCTAACACTACACAGTTGATTCAAATAAAGAACTCATCGTCAAGCCTTGATTATTTGAATCAGCTGTGTAGTGTTAGGGAAAAAACTCAAACGTGCACCCCTTTGGGTCCCCAGGACCGAGTTTGGGAAACGCTGGATTAAAGTAATCAATAAAACAATACCCACAGTGTGAATTAACAACAAACGTTAGTGCACATTAATCAAACATGCTATCTCGCTGTACTTGTTGGAACAATGTTGGGTCAGACACTTTAGATTAAGTAGCTCCAATACGGTCTAGTCTCATTGAATTTGCATTTCAGATAACAGTTGTGTAACCTCTACGGAATCGGGTATTTAATCACAAGTCTGTGGTTATTGTGTCATTACGTTATTCATTACATCGAGTTACATTACAACTTATAGGTACACAAAGGTTCCCGAACCCAGGGCCTATTCCAGAACTAAAGCCCTTTCGATGGAGAATCTCCATTGAGCAACTGGCCCATAGATTATGTTAAAGTAAAGTGTTCTGCAAACCTTTTATCTTCATCTGGAAACTTGTAGTTGACAGTTTACATTTAGTAGTGTCCCTGGAGTATGACAGCTAGTCAGTTAGCAATCCTTTAGCTCTTCAGTGACATCAAACACTGAAGGGAGGCTTTCTTCTTAAAGAAAACATCATCAACAACAGCAACAACAATCTGCCAAGACTGCTACTATTGTGTTTTCTCAATGTAGGCAAAGAACTTTCTCTTTTAGATTGATATTGTAGATTCACAATTGATGTTTGTCAGATCTAGTTTTATCTCGACCAGAGATTGAAGTGATGTTAGTTATTTATTTCTCTATCCAGAGCGATTCCAAACACTTTGGGGGTTTGGGCCTGACAGCATGGAGGCGTCCAGAGGCCTCTGCAGGTCACAGCACCTGACGCCCCCTAGATACCAACGCCAGGGAGAGAGTCAAAGAAGCAAGCCTGAGATTGATGGTCCGCACTCACTCAAGTCAAATCACCTGTCAACCCGCCGTCGACATTGAATCCATTTTGTTTCACGCAGCCATTAACCTTGAAACACCTGGATTCCTTTCCAGCCCTCCCTACGGGCTGGCCCTCGACCTTTGTCCACTTTAGCCGCCTGCCGCCAACCTGTAAATGTATTTGTTTGTTTTAGCTTTGTGTTTTCCTTTCAAAAGCCCACTTTAAACCAGGCAACATTTCTCAGTTGCTCCAAGTTATCAGCACTGAGTGCTTTTAGAAAACACAAATATAACACAGAACCCTTGTCTGCAGAGAAAGAAAACAAAGAACCACAGTGAACAACAAAACAACAGCAGCAAATCCAAATATGTGATCCATATTTGGGCATATTGATCCAGGCATTTTGGACAGGCACTTCAGACGGCCCCTCCTGGGGTCCTGTTGTGTTTTAGATGCRTGTTGTTTGTGAGCTTCATGTTTAAGTATCAGAGGAGGGCTAATGAAGTGTGGTGGGAGGGGAAGCAGCTTCAGAGACACAATAAAAAAGCAGAGGAGCGGACCGCTGAACCCGACACAGACAGGGAGGGAGGGACTTTCTGCCTGTTAGCTGTAGCCCAATTTGGAATACAGCCACTATATTCCCATCACTAATAACACTCTTGTTCGAAARCTCTCTCGCTGAACTATTTGCTTTGATGTAAAGAGAAAACACTGCCTGAGAAAAGCACTGTGATGACAGGGTGTGAACGTAACTAATATGTACAGGACAGATTATCATCCTTTTGTAGTCTTCAACGCCCATGAAAAGCAACGAGTAACACGTTTAAGTACATTCTTAGAAGTAAAGGAGCCTGGAAGAACCTTTGGGGGTTCAAAAAATTGCCACACAGGGGGAACCTTTCAAGTTCAATAGGTTCCTTGAGGAACCCCTCTGAACCCTTGTATAAAGGTTCAAACCGGAACATTTATGTGATGGGAGGGGTTCAATTGTAAACATTTTTAATAATATATCGTAGAGGTGGYAGCCTATCAGAAGATTGGAAGCGTGGCTTTGAGAAAGTTATTTTGGGCTACCCGWWACAGTAAATGYCATTACTGTTCATCATGTTAAGTTTGTAGACAACACATGTCACATTTCCTTGAATATTTATKCATWTWACATATTCTAATATAATATAAGTCATGTTTACTTTGCTGATTACGTATAGTTAAAAATTGGCAAACATTCMGACTCTGGGATTTGCTTAGGTTTTTGATGAACTCATGCACCTCTGTAAGCCTCATTGAAGCTACAAAACTATCAGTGTGCAATCTAAATGTGATAACAATACAACGGAACATTTATAGACTCGATTCAATACAACAGAACATTCAAAGACTCAATCATGGACACTCTTACTGACAGTTGTGGCTGCTTCKTGTGATGCATTGTTGTCTCTACCTTCTTGTCCTTTGTGCTGTTGTCTGTGCCCAATAATGTTTGTACTGTGKTTTGTGCTGCTACCATGTTGTGCTACTGCCATGTTGTGTTSCTACCATGTTGTTGCCATGTTGTTTTCCTACCATGTTGTGTTGACATGTGTTGCTGCCATGCTATGCTGTTGTCTTAGGTCTCTCTTCATGTAGTGTCGTGCTGTCTCTCTTGTCGTGATATGTGCTTTGTCCTATATTTCATTTTTAATCCCAGCCCCTGTCCCCGCAGGAGGCCTTTTKGTAGGCCGTCATTGTAAATAAGAATTTGTTCGTAACTGACTTGCCTAGTTAAATAAAGTTGAAATTTAAAAAATTAAATAACAGATTAACAGAAATTATATTTACTCCCACAGGAGTCCTAAAAATATATTTCTGAAAGCCATGACCCTACCAAACCACACCTCCAGTCCAGGGTTCCTCACCACTAATTCAAAGAGTGTAGGGACCTAGTGCACAACTGAGCAAGAGGACAAGTACATTAGAGTGCCTAGTTGAGAAACAGACGCCTCACAAGTCCTCAACTGGCAGCTTCATTAAATGGTACCCGCAAACACCAGTCTCAACGTTAACAATGAAGAGGCGACTCCGGGATGATGGCCTTCTAGGCAGAGTTCCTCTGTTCAGTGTCTGTGTTMTTTTTCCCATCTTAATCTTCTCTTTTTATTGGCCAGTCTGAGATCTGGCTTTTTCTTTGCAACTCTGCCTAGAAGGCCGGCATCCCGGAGTCGCCTCTTCACGTTGAGACTGGTGTTTTGCGTGTACGATTTAATGAAGCTGCCAGTTGAGGACTTGTGAGGCATCTGTTTCTCAAACTAGACACTCTAATGTACTTGTCCTCTTGCTCAKTTGTGCACCGGGGCCTCCCACTCCTCTTTCTATTCTGGTTAGAGCCAGTTTGCGCTGTTCTGTACATATCCTATGTAGATATGCCATAAAAAATCTGCCGTTTCCAGCTACAATAGTCATTTACAACATTAACAATGTTTACACTGTATTTTTGATCAATTTGATGTTATTTTAATGGACAACAAATGTGCTTTTCTTTCAAAATCAAGGACATKTCTAAGTGACCCCAAACTTTTGAATGGTAGTGTACATGTACATAGCAATTACATCAACTGCCTCGTACTGCTGCACATTGACTCTGTACCGGTACAACTTGTATATAGTCTCCTTATTGTTATTTAATTCTGTTACTATTTCCTTTTTAGCAAATATTTCTCACTTTTTATCTCTGCATTGTTGGGAAAGATAAGSATTTCACGGTAAAATCTTCACCTGTTGTGTTTGGCAACTGTGACAATATKTTTTTATTTCACCTTTATTTAACCAGGTAAGCTAGTTGAGATGTGCTTTTCAGTATTGGCATAAAATGGCCAGATGGRGGATTACAAAGTGAACAATGTTATTTCTGTATCTGTAGCTTAAATACCTCCTTATATCTCTCTATTTTTTGTTAAGCATTTACTTACAAGATTTACATTTCTGAAGTGCTGAATTGGAGTCTGTTGGCCACAGCACCACTAAGATAATCAAGAGCTGAAGTAAGCCTTTATCACAATCCACAATCCCTTATTCCCCTTATTACTAGCCTGTTCAACCGCTCTTTCATATCGTCTAAGATCCCCAAAGATTGGAAAACTGTTGCGGTCATCCCCCTCTTCAAAGGGGGAGACACTCTAGGCACAAACTGTTACAGACCTATATCTATCCTACACTGCCTTCCCAAGGTCTTCGAAAGCCAAGTTAACAAACAGATCACCAACCATTTCGAATTCCACTGTACCTTCTCCGCTATGCAATCTGGTTTCCGAGCTAGTCATGGGTGCACCTCAGCCACGCTCAAGGTCCTAAATGATATCATAACCGCCATCGATAAAAGACAATACTGTGTAGCCGTATTCATTGACCTGGCCAAGGCTTTCGACTCTGTCAATCACCACATTCTTATTGGCAGACTCAACAGCCTCGGTTTCTCAAATGACTGCCTCGCCTGGTTCACCAACTACTTCTCAGACAGAGTTCAGTTTGTCAAATCTGAGGGCCTGTTGTCCGGRCCTCTGGCAGTCTCTATGGGGGTGTCACAGCATTCAATTCKCAGGCCGACTCTCTTCTCTGTATATATCAATGATGTCGCTCTTGCTGCTGGTGATTCTCTGATCCACCTGGTGATTCTCTGATCCACCTCTACACAGACGACACAATTCTGAATACTTCTGGCCCTTCTTTGGACACTGTGCTAACTAACCTCCAAACGAGCTTCAATGCCATACAACTCTCCTTCTGTGGCCTCCAACTGCTGCCCGCACCCGGTTCTGACTTAGAATATATGGACAACTACAAATACCTAGGTGTCTGGTTAGACTGTAAACTCTCCTTCCAGACTCACATTAAGCTTCTCCAATCCCAAATAAAATCTAGAATCAGCTTCCTATTTCGCAACAAAGCATCCTTCACTCACGCCGCCAATCATACCCTCGTAAAACTGACTATCCTACCGATCCTTGACTTCGGCGATGTCATTTACAAAATAGTCTCCAACACTCTATTCAGCAAACTGGATTCAGTCTATCGCAGTGCCATCCGTTTTGTCACCAAAGCCCCATATACCACCCACCACTGCGACCTGTACGCTCTCGTCGCCAGACCCACTGGCTCCAGGTCATCTATAAATCTTTGCTAGGTAAAGCTCCTCCTTATCTCAGCTCACTGGTCACCATAACAACACACACCCGTAGCACACGCTCCAGCTGGTATATCTCACTGGGGAGGCGCACCGGAGGCCTGGTGCGTGGAGCCGGCACAGGTGGCACCGGTCTGGTGACACGCACTTCAGGGCGAGTGTGGGTAACAGGCACAGGAYGCACCGGACTGGGGAGGCGCCCCGGAGGCCTAGTGTGTGGAGTCGGCACAGGTGGTACCGGACTGGTTACACGCACTTCAGGGAGGGTGCGAGGAGCAGGCACAGGACGTACCGGACTGGGAAGACGCACTGGAGGCCAAGTGCATGGAGCCAGCACAGGTGGTACCAGACTGGTGACATGCACTTCAGGGAGAGTGCGGAGAGTGGACACAGGACGTACYGGACTGGGAAGGCGCACTGGAGGCCTGATGCGTGGATCYGGCACAGGTGGCACCGGACTGGTGACACGCACTTAAGGGCGAGTGCGGGAAGCTGACACAGGTTGTACCGGACTAGGAAGGCGCACTGGAGGCCAGTTACGTGAAACCGGTGCAGATGGCACCGGACTGGTGGCACGCTCTTCAGCACACCTGTATGGCAGCATTCTCATCGCTACCACCTCTCTCCGGAATCTTTCATCAAATTCCTCCTCCGACTCCCAAACAGGTTCTGGCACTCTCCGCTGCTCGACCGCCAGCTCCATGTGCCGTGGTCCCCGGTGTCGTTGCTGTCCTTCCATGCTCCTTGGCGACTCCCGCCAAGGACGGCTCGTGTCCTCTCATGTCCTCACAAGTCCAAAACTTCCTTACCTCATTTTCACGCTGTTTGGTCCTTTGTTGGTGGGATATTCTGACACGATCTTGGAAATGAGCGGACCAAGGCGCCGCGTGAGTAAAGTTCCACATATTTATTTAAGTGAAACTAACAAAACAAAATAATAAACTTACAAAGACCGTGAGGATGTAGTGCCAAACACACTAACAAACAATCAATATCCCACAAACACAGGTGGGTAAAATGCTACCTAAATATGATCCCCAATTAGAGGCAACGATTACCAGCTGCCTCTAATTGGGAACCAAACCAAAACACCAACATAGACATTTTAAACTAGAACACCCCCTCGTCACGCTCTGACCTACTACACCATAGAGAAACAAGGGCTCTCTATGGTCAGGGCGTGAAAAAGGGTCCCTGAAATGGCAAGAAGTGTTGTCCAGAAAATACATCATCGGACATTAAAGGGCACACCTCTTAAAGGGAACACCCACATTAAAGGGAACACCAAGAACCAAAAGCTTAATGTTCAATGTTTGTTAGCCTAACGATTGTGTGGTTTAATGAGATAAGAAATGTACTATACATCACATGTGTGTCTGATGTCTTACATTCAGAGAGCTAGCTGAGGGAACAGTGAGATAACTTTTACTCTCTTCGGTCTGAGTCTTTACTTTTAATTTGAGCACAAATCTGCCCCCGCATTTGAATGCATGATTTCTACACTGGGTCTGAGATACCCTGGGAGAATTCCGGCACAGATGGGACATTCTGGGGGAGATAGATAGAAGAGATGAGTCAGGGGCAGGTTGCCAGACAGAGAGAGAGAGAGAGAGAGAGCACGAGCTGGCACACACACATTAAGAGTTGAGTGACAGCCACCAGCAGGTCTTATCACTACAATATGGCACCTTGGCCTGTGCTATTATCTGCAAGATGGTCAGTGGACTGTCCGCCCACCGTCTCCGAGGAGAGGAGCCGCGAGGCTGAGCACTGATTGGGTTTCATCTCAACCCAACCACCTTGGCTTCTCTCCCTCTCCAACTATTGATGTCTTAAACTGCATGGGATTATGTGCTGGAGCAAACGCATGCACATTGCACACATATATTACGAGTACTACTGTAAATTTGACATAAGAGTAACACTTTATTTGAAGCAAAGTGTTTTAACACCTAATAACCCTGTCATAAACATGCCATAATAGCTGACCGAATTTGGCAGCAAGAAATCCCAAAATAAACCAAAATCGAAATAATTCAGCTGCAAAAAAAATGAAATAAATTGTGWGTCGGTGTAATAATCCAAAGGAATGTAGTCCACAGAAGAAAAAAATTAAATACAYTACATGACCAAAAATATGTGGACACCGGCTCATCAAACATCTCATTCCAAAATCATGGGCATTAATATGGAGTTGGTCCCCCCTTTGCTGCTGTAACATCTTCCACTCTTCTATGAAGACTTTCCACTAGATGTTGGAACATCGCTGCGAAGAATTGCTTCAATTCAGCCACAAGAGCATTAGTGAGGCCAGGCACTGATGTTGGGCAATTAGGCCTGGCTCGCAGTCGGCAATCCAGTTTCATCCCAAAGGTGTTCGATTGGGTTGGGGTCAGGCTCTGTCCATGCCAGTCAAGTTCTTCCACACCGAGGACAGCATCCCGGAGTCGCCTCTTCACTGTTGACGTTGAGACTGGTGTTTTGCGTGTACGATTTAATGAAGCTGCCAGTTGAGGAATTGTGAGGCGTCTGTTTGTCAAACTAGACGCTCTAATGTACTTGTTCTCTTGCTCAGTTGTGCACCGGGGCCTGCCACTCCTCTTTCTATTCTGGTTAGAGCCAGTTTGCGCTGTTCTGTGAAGGGAGAGATCTTCAGTTTYTTTGCAATTTCTCACATGGAATAGCCTTCATTTCTCAGAACAAGAATAAACTGACGAGTTTCCGAAAAACAAATTGTTTAGTTTCTGGCCATTTTTAGCCTGTAATTGAATCCACAAATTCTGATGCTCCAGATACTCAACTAGTCTAAAGAAGGCCAGTTGTATTGCTTCTTAATTCAGAACAACATTTTTCAGCTATGCTAACATAATTGCAAAAGGGTTTTCTAATGATCAATTAGCCTTTTAAAATGATAAACTTGGATTAGCTAACACAACGTGCCATTGGAACACAGGAGTGATGGTTGCTGATAATGGGCCTCTGTACGCCTATGTAGATGTTTAATATAAAAAATCTGCCGTTTCCAGCTACAATAGTCATTTACAACATTAACAATGTCTACACTGTATGTCTGATCGATTTGATGTTATTTTAAAAAATGTGCTTTTCTTTCAAAAACAAGAACATTTCTAAGTGAACGGTAGTGTATATGTAGCAGAAAAGCTGTAAAACCAATCCATCAAGGTATGAATCCAAACACCCAGAAAAGGCTACTCTCCTTGATGTTATCCTCACAAATAATCCTGATAGGTATCAGTCTGGGGTTTTCTGTAATGACCTTAGTGATCACTGTTTTAGAGCCTGTGTTCGTAATGGCTGCTCGGTGAAACAACCTGCCCTGATCTGTCATAGACGCTTGCTAAAAAACTTTACTTCCTTCATGACATGGTCTCTGTAAATTGGTATAGAATCAGCTTGATCCCCTCTGTCGAAGATGCTTGGACCTTCTTTTTTGATATTTTCAGTGGTATTGTTAACAAACACGCCCCCATAACGAAAATGATAATGTAAAACAGGTTCAGCCTCTGGTTCGACCATGATCTGGCAGAGATGCTCTACCTCAAGAATTCCATTTGGCAAAAGACGCACACGCATACTCAGGCTGATTGGCTTTCGTTCAGGCAAATTGTTCAAGTTACTTTAAGGAGCAGKGCTCTCTCTGTGGGTCTAACCCCAGGAAGTTCTGGAAAACGGTTAAAGACCTGAAGAATAAACCCTCCTCCTCACAGCTGCCCATGTTCCTTAATTTTGATGTGGTTGTTACTGACAAGGAGCACATGGCTGAGGTCTTTAATCACCACTTCATAATGTCAGGATTCCTATTTAACTCAGCCATGCCTCCTTGCCCGTCCAACATTTCCTCATCTCCCACCCCTTCAAATGCAACTAGCCCCGATGCACATCCCTCTTTTTCCCCTGCCCCTCTACAAAGTTTCTCCCTGCAGGCGGTCACTGAGTCCGAGGTGCTAAAGGAGCTCYTTAAACTTGACCCCAAAAAAGCATCTGGGTCAGATGGTTTAGACCCTTTTTTCTTTAAAGTTGCTGCCCCTATCAYCRCCAAGCATATCCTTGACCTTTTTAACCTGTCTCTGCTCTCTGGGGAGGTTCCCATTGCTTGGAAGGCAGACACGGTGCATCCTTTATTTAAAGGGGAGATCAAGCTGATCCTAACTGTTATAGGCCAATTTCTATTTTGCYCTGTTAAACAAAAGTGTATCTATCAACTGACTGGCTTTCTTGATGCTATAGTATTCTCTCTGGTATGCAATCTGGTTTCTGCTCAGGTTATGGTTGTGTCACAGCAACCTTAAAGGTCCTCAATGATGTCACCATTTCCCTTGATTGTAAGCAATGTTGTACTGCTATTTTTATTAACTTGGCCAAAGCTTTTGATACGGTAGACCATTCTATTCTTGCTGGCCGGCTTAGTGTCTCTGAGGGGTCTTTGGCCTGGTTTGCTAACTACCTCTCTCGAAGAGTGCAGTGTATAAATTCAGAACATCTGCCACCAAGGGAATACCCCAAGGTTCGATCCTAGGCCCCACGCTCTTCTCAATTTACATCAGCAATATAGCTCAGGCATTAGGAAGCTCTCTCATTCATTTATATGCAGATGATACAGTCTTGTACTCAGCTGGCCCCTCCCCAGATTTTGTTTTAAACGCTCTACAACAAAGCTTTCTTAGTGTACAACAAGCTTTCTCTGCCCTTAACCTTGTTCTGAACATCTCCAAAACAAAGGTCATGTGGTTTGGTAAGAAAAATGCACCTTTCCCCACCGGTGTGATTACTACCTCTGAGGGTTTAGAGCTTGAGGTAGTCACCTCATACAAGTACTTRGGAGTATGGCTAGATGGTCCTCTCAGCACATATCAAAGCTGCAGGCTAAGGGTAAATCTAGACTTTATTTCCTCTATCATAATCGCTCCACTTTCACCCCAGCTGCCAAACTAACCCTGATTCAGATAACCATCCTACCCATGCTAGATAACGGAGACGGAATGTATAGATCAGCCGGTACGGGTCCTCTAGAGCGGCTAGATGTTCCTTACCATTCGGCCATCAGATTTGCCACCAATGCTCCTTATAGGACATATTACTGCACTCTGTACTCCTCTGTAACTGGTCATTTCTGTATACATTTACATTACATTTAAGTCATTTAGCAGACGCTCTTATCCAGAGCGACTTACAAATTGGTGCATTCACCTTATGATATACCCGTCGCAAGATGGTTGATGCTTATTTATAAAACCCTCTTAGGCCTCACTCCTCCCTATCTGATATACCTAATGCAGCCCTCATCCTCCACATACAACACCCATTCTGTCAGTCAAATTCTGTTAAAGGTTCCCAAAGCACAAACATCCCTGGGTCGCTTCTCTTTTCAGTTTGCTGCAGCTTGCGACTGGAACGAGCTGCAAAAAACACTCAAACTGGACCGTTTTATCTCCATCTCTTCATTCAAAGACTCAATTGTGGACACTCTTACTGACAGTTGTGTCTGCTTTGCGTGATGTATTGTTGTCTCTACCTTCTTGCCCTTTTTGCTGTTGTCTGTGCCCAATAATGTTTGTACCATGTTTTGTGCTGCTACCATGTTGAGCGGCTGGCATGCTGTGTTCTTACCATGTTGTTGTCATGTTGTGTTGCTACCATGTTGTGTTGTCATGTGTTGTAGTGTTGTGGTGTCTCTCTTGTCATGATGTGTATTTTGTCCTATATTTTTATTTTACATTTTTTATCCCAGCCAAGGTCCCCACAGGAGGCCTTTTGCCTTTTGGTAGGCCGTCATTGTAAATAAGAATTTGTTCTTATATGACTTGCCTAGTTGAATAAATGTACAAATAAAATAAACAAAGTAGATAGTTTTAAGACTATTTTATACATCAGTTGAGGCCTCTATACAGTGCATTTGGAAAGTATTCAGACCCTTTAACTTTTTCCACATTTTGTTACGTTACAGCCATATTAAAAATATATATGTTTTATCCTCATCAATCTACACACAGTGCCCCATAATGACAAAGCGAAAACAGTTTTTTWAATTTATCAATAAAAATTCAAACAGAAATACCTTATTTACAGAAGTATTCAGATCCTTTGCTATGAGACTCGAAATTGAGCTCAGGTGCATCCTGTTTCCATTATTTATCCTTGAGATGTTTCTATAACTTGATTGGAGTCCACCTGTGGAAAATTCAATTGATTGGACATGATTTGGAAAGGCACACCCCTATCTATATAAGGTCCCACAGTTGACAATGCATGTCAGAGCAAAAACCAAGCCATGAGGTTGAAGGAATTGTCCGTAGAGCTCAGAGACAGGATTGTGTAGAGGCATAGATCTGGGGAAGGGTACCAAAACATTTCTGCAGCATTGAAGGTTCCCAAGAACACAGTGGCCTCCATCATTCTTAAATGGAAGAAGTTTGGAACCACCAAGACTCTTCCTAGAGCTGACCGCCCGRCCAAACTGAGCAATCGTGGGAGAAGGGCCTTGGTCAGGGAGGTGACCAAGAACCTGATGGCCACTCTTACAGAGCTCCAGAGTTCCTCTGTGGAGTTGGGAGAACCTTCCAGAAGGACAACTGTCTCTTCAGCACTACACTTATCAGGCCTTTATGGCCAGAAGGAAGTCACTCCTCAGTAAAAAGCACATGACAGCCCGCTTGGAGTTTGCCAAAAGGCACCTAAAGGACACTCAGACCATGAGAAACAAGATTCTCTTGTCTGATGAAACCAAGATTGAACTCTTTGACCTGAATGCCAAGTGTCACGTCTGGAGGAAACCAGGCACCGGTCATCACCTGGCCAATACCATCCCTACGGTGAAGCATGGTGGTGGCAGCATCATGCTGTGGGGATGTTTTTCAGCGGCAGGGACTGGGAGAATAGTCAGGATCGAGGGAAAGATGAACGGAGTAAAGTACAGAGAGATCCTTGATGAAAACCTGCTCCAGAGCGCTCAGGACTTCAGACTGGGGGCGAAGGTTCACCTTCTAACAGGACAATGACCCTAAGTACACAGGCAAGAGTGGCCCAGCCAGAGCCCAGACTTAAACCCGATAGAAGATCTCTGAACAAACCTGAAAGTAGCTGTGCAGCAACGCTCCCCATCCAACCTGACAGCTTGAGGGGATCTGCAGAGAAGAATGGGAGAAACTCCCCAAATACAGGTGTGCCAAGCTTGTAGCGTCATACCCAAGACGATTCAACGCTGTAATTGCTGCCAAAGGTGCTTCAACAAAGTACTGAGTAAAGGGTCTGAATACTTATGTAAATGGGATATTTCAGCTAAAATATGAGGCCCCAAACCTAGCATGAAATTGTGCCATTTGGCCAGGGGCAAGTTGAGCCAATGGCTAATGAATATACCTCATACATATGATGATAACATTTTGTCAGTTTTATGCATAATATACATAGTATTTTGTGTGATTTTGTGTGATTAATCAAGCTCAAATCATGAAAAATGCCTTCCTGAGTTGGGTATGACCCCTTGTAGGCCACAGGCGTAATGCAAGGCATTGATGCTGGGATATGAGGTTACACCAGGGCCTGAGCATATATTAAACTTTTTTTATTTTTTTATTATACAAAGTGAAATTTGTCTCTATGCTTACCCTGTCCCCATGCTCAATTTACCCTATGCCTACAGTATGCTCAATTTACCCCATATTGATGGTCAATTGTACCTTTTGGACAAGCTAAGTTTTCAAAACTGATGTTTACATGAATTCTGATTATTTCCAGAGATACACAACATCCTTAAATATATGTAGATATATTTGTTAGAAAGAATACTATATTTCCCTTGATGTAGTGATGCTGAATGTAAAAAATTACTCAAYATACCCAACTCTCCCCTACTTTTACTCAAAGAAAAACATATTTGCCAAAGTGGAAAACATTCTTGTAAAAACCTATGCCGAACATTGACATCATTATTTGCATTGGTTAATGTATGTATGATACAACTATATGAGGCAAGGTAATGAGCAGATGTTTGATGGTTTCACAGGCCTATAAAAGGGCGATTGGGCTGCCTGTAGAACGCTTTAGTTTTGATGGATGTTGGGCAGGTGGCAGCCAGTGCGCCACCCTCAGACTGGCACTGTTTATTTATTCAGTCTGCCGTCTGCCCACAGCGCCGGCCACCGGGCAGCATCCGTTAAATTTAGCAGCGTCTAGAGACAAAGTATGCTAATTAAGCTCCTGACTGAGCCTGTTTGGGAGAAACAGAGAAACAGAGAAACATAACACCATCCTTGTCTGAACTTTCAGGGTTTTTTCGCCCCATGGGTCCTCCTAGGTTCTAAAGTGAAGTATAAATAACAGGAGGAAGGAGAGAAATATATATAGAAAAGAGGGTGAGGGGTGTTCCTTTGGGTTATTTTACCATGACTGATCTCATGCAAACAACAGATTTGGTGTTCGTATCTGGTAGGGTATATTTCTAAGTGTGGGATTATCTGGCAGGGGTATTTCTAGGTGTGGGACTACTCGGTATGCAGTGCTATGACCCTGGCCAGCCCTGTCTCTGCTATCGATCCCCAGGGTGAGAGAAGCATTGTCTCTGCAGACATTAATCACAAATCAGAGTCTAGACCTCTTAAATGGACTCAGGGGGCAGCTTTAAGGGTTGGTGGGTCACCAGGGGAATGACAGTGTCTGTGTAACCTCAAATGTATAATTCCTCAATACCACTGATTTAGTATTGTCATGGGACAAACTGACGACGTCTCTGACCGATAGCCTTATAGTGGGTCAGGTCTCTCTACTATTAGGAATGGTAGTCTAAAATCCTTGGGGGATAAGATCCAAATATCATCAGGCTAGTATTGGAATAAAAAGGGGAATTAAAGTCTTGCCCATATTTGATTTTACATTTGACTTTCTAACTAATTAATTTTTTCCAAATAAAATGCTCCTGTCCTCACAGAGGGAGTTGGAGTGGGGGATGTTTGTATTTTGCCTGGAAGCTCCTGGCTGCCCACCGCTGCCATTTTGAATGGGATCCTAAAATCGTTAAGTCTACCACTAACTGTGCCTGTTTCAAACTCACCCTGTTCTAAAGCCTGTCTGAGCATCTCGTCTACCGATCAGTCAGCACAGGAAAGAGCACAGCGGCATGGTAGTGTGATGTGGTTGCATATCAGGCAAATAACATTCTTCCCCCCTGCCTAGCAGCTATGTAGCTCAGCCATCCTACTGTAGGTTGATATCTCGAAAGTGCCATCTGCAATGCATTCGCCGTGGCTGCAGTTCGGGTGCCAACATTTTGGCCTGACTACTGTTGATAGCAAATTTACCAATTACTTTAAAAGGCATATTAAGCTATGGATAGATAGGGATCCAGGGATTTTTCTCTCTGGTAGAAATCCTCAACTTTGCTCAGAGAAACTTGCTAGCTCAGTTGTATCAGGATCAAAACTGAAACTCTGGCTCACTTTGTCTCCATTTCGACTCAAATTAATTAGACTGAGCTGACACCAGAGCAGATGTGGCGGCTCTGTATTCTGACAGTTGCTTTTTTTCCCAGACTATCATTATTTCACGCTGTTGTTGTCACTTTAGTAACGCTCATTGCATCCCAGCGATTGAGGTATTGATCCACTCAGACCTTTAAAATAAATGATGGATTAAATGTACTTGTCTCCTCTTCCATGTTGGTTTGAGAGAAAAAAATGTCTTTTGTTGTGAGGGAGAGGGGAATTGAATATGGATAAAATATATTTGAGTTCCCTCTCTATTAAGTATTTTTGTCTTCCTAACTTCTATCCCTCAACACACTCTTCCCTCAAACACTCAATCACCTTCTAGATTCTAGACAGACTTCAGATAAACATCCTTTTTACAGCCATATACAGTACTCTCATATTTAGTATACAATACAGAGAATAAAAACTCTCTTGAGCCTAAAATAACAAAGCTATTTTAAATAATGCCTTCGGTGTAAAAAAGTCGATTTTTAGCTGTAGCCCTATGGGTAATACCATTGTGTCAAGAAATATTGATTCATTTAAATGTTTTATGAATATACAATATTTCCCATTGCCCATCATTAAAGAAATACAAATGGAATAACAATATCATTGTTATGCGGTTTTCATCCGATGGTGAGAGAGACTATTTTATTGAACTCCTGGTAGTAGTGATATGGATAGTGATAGGGATAGGTATGGGTTTGTAAAAAAATATGTTTAGGGAGAAGGTGCAGGGTGGGGAAAAGGAGCGTCTTGGTGATATAAAACATTGATCAGCATTGATTTTGTGTGTCTGTGCATGCTCTGGCCTCTCCGTCTCTCCTCCTCCCCACTCCCCCTCTCCCCCTTTCCAGTCGCTCACCTCAATGATGTTTACTCCTGTTTCTTTGTGGGCGGTGTTTTATCGAAGTGGAGGATGGTAAAAATCCATATAATAAATAAATAGAAACAAATAAATGTAATGGTCTCACTGTGAGGAGAAATAGGCTAGTATTGGCATAAGAAAAGGAATGAAAGTAGGCCCTGAAGACAACTGTAAATTATGTTTCCTAAGGATTGGTTGAAAAAGACACGATGAGGGTATACTTGGTTATAGGTCGTCCTGTTTGCATACGCGAGGGAACACTTGGCTGCTTACATTCAGAATCATTGCATGATTGTATTCTACTTTGTGTTTATGTCTGTCAAAAACTCTTGGTGAACACGGTGAGCTGGCAAGCAAAGAAACTCTACTCCAGGCAATATCTACAAAAATAATTCCCCCATTAAGCAATGTTGATTTCAGTTGCTTGGTCGTTTTATGTTGTTGTTCATGGTCTCTCTCTCTCTCTCTTGCTCTCTCTCTCCACACCATTAAGGTTGCTGAATAGCTAAGCCCTGTTCTACTTCAGCATCTTAGATTTCTAGAGCAGTCAGGGATTGGATGTGACTGTGAGCTGCCTTGCTGAGTGTGTCGACCCTCCAGTGAGATCAGTGTGTGTCCCCAACGGAGGTGGGTGGCTCTGAGTGTTTGCCCAGGGTGCGTCTGAAATTGTACTCTATTCCCTTTACAGCGCACTACTTTTGACCAGGGCCCATGTGGCTCTATAAAAGGAATATGGTGGCATTTGGAATGCATCTCCATCCACTGAGCATGGCACAGCAGGTCTCAGGTCTGTGGGAGCGTGTGGCATGGCACAGCAGGTCTCAGGTCTGTGGGAGCGTGTGGCATGGCACAGCAGGTCTCAGGTCTGTGGGAGCGTGTGGCTGAATGTCTGGCCCTCAGCTGTGCCATGCCACACGGCAGCAGGCGGCAACTCTCCAGATGGCTGCTGGTGGAGCGTGGAGGCCACAGGGCTGAAAATCCCATCAAGCCCCAGTTCCAGGCCCGTGCGTCGAAAAGATGAAGCGCACCAGCGCGCCAGGGGACAGACACGGCCAAACCCTGACGCATCTCCTCTTCATGTCCTTCTTTCTTTTCCTCCCTCTCTCCATTTTCCATACCTCTTTTTTTTCTACTAGGAGAATGATGCAAGCCCAACAAGCTGGAATACGCTACGGTGTTGCCCCCAGGGTCCGTGCCCTGGCTTGTTAAATAAAGGAGCTGACTGGCTGATTGATAGACCCTCACCAGTCCCTGCCCCTCACACGTTTCCCGGTTCACTGCCTTAAATAAGAATCCTTTGTTGGGCAGCCTGGTTTGGGCGGTCGTTAAATGTAGTGTTTGATGGATGGCACCAATTTTCCTCCAAACCCAGATGAGCCACCTAAGCACCTTTTTCCCCCCCTCGTTCCTCCCCAGGTAAACCCCCTGTGCGCGAGAGGACAGGAGTATTCCAAAACGGTATCAATCACACCAAAGCCCACACCGCCGCTACACAATGTTTCAATTATTCCCCACTTCTTGATATCTGACGTCCCATCTCTCCTCTGACTAGGGGGCCAAGGGGAGTGATGGGACGTCACTCCCCCTAGTCAGAGGAGAAAGCCTCCAACCCTCTTATCATCAAAGCGGCCCACCTCTTTATATTCCTAATATTTTTTTATTTATTATTTTCCCAGTTTTCTCCACTTCAATCACCCTGTCTAGTCTACAACACGATCCTCCCCTCCTTACCCCAATGTCCCACAAGCCACACCAACCTCGCAAATAGACAGTCTTCCAAACCATGACGCATGGCTACGTCCGAAAGGCACGGTTTGAGGTCCGTAGTGGCCGGCCCAGCCGGGGCTGCAGTGGGTCGGAGACCAACAGACAGGCATGCGGGTGGATAGAAGAGATAAATAAATGCGAGCCCATGGTCTCCATAGTGTCAGGTTCATTTGTTACCCAGCGAGGACAGACATTCCCCTCAGACAGGGACAGGGCAGCACCAGATGGGAAGTCAGTTCTGTGGCAGAATAAAAACCTTGGGTTAAGGATAAGGATTTTCTTGGCTGTGGGCTTTTATTTCCCTTGTGGAGCGTCTTATCCAAGCACTGTTTCTCTTTTGAACTCTTCTCTCTGCCTCTCCTTTATCTTGGCTTTTTTTCCACAGTTTCTTCCGTTTTTTTAATGAAATTTGCAATATGTAATGCTGACTCTGTTTTCAAATGCAGTGTACAGTAATTATTTAACACAGCAAGAGCAGTCATTAGATACGATACTGTACATATTTCACTAACAAGTGTCTTTTTCCATTCAATACATACTTTATTGCTTCTTGGACCTTTATGTAACCTGTAGGTATGATGCAAAAGGACCAGGTCATATAAATCAACAGCAAAACTGACTATGAATACGCTTTGAATATGGACTACAACAGCAACCAGGGTAGAAACTAGAGGTCGACCGATTAATCGGAATGGCCTATTAATTAGGGCCGATTTCAAGTTTTCATAACAATCGGTATTTTTGGACACCGATTTGGCCAATTTAAAAAAAAAATGTACACCTTTATTTAACTAGGCAAGTCAGTTAAGAACACATTCTTATTTTCAATGACGGCCTAGGAACGGTGGGTTAACTGCCTTGTTCAGGGGCAGAACGACAGATTTTTACCTTGTCAGCTCGGGGATTCAATCTTGCAACCTTACGGTTAACTAGTCCAACGCTCTAACCACCTGCCTCTTATTGCACTCCACGAGGAGCCTGCCTGTTACGCGAATGCAGTAAGAAGCCAAGGTAAGTTGCTACCTAGCATTAAACTTATCTTATAAAAAACAATCAATCAATCATAATCACTAGTTAACTACACATGGTTGATGATATTACTAGTTTATCTAGCGTGTCCTGCGTTGCATATAATCGATGGGGTGCACATTCGCGAAAAAGGTACCTAACCATAAACATCAATGCCTTTCTTAAAATCAATACACAAGTATATATTTTTAAACCTGCATATTTAGTTAATATTGCCTGCTAATATGAATTTCTTTGTGTCACTTCTCTTGCAACAGAGTCAGGGTATATGCAGCAGTTTGGGCCGCCTGGTTCGTTGCGAACTGTGTGAAGACTATTTCTTCCAAACAAAGACAGCCAACTTCGCCAAACGGGGGATGATTTAACAAAAGCGCATTTGCGAAAAAAGCACAATCGTTGCACGACTGTACCTAACCATAAACATCAATGCCTTTCTTAAAATCAATACACAGAAGTATATATTTTTAAACTTGCATATTTAGCTAAAAGAAATCCAGGTTAGTAGGCAATATTAACCAGGTGAAATTGTGTCACTTCTCTTGCGTTCATTGCACGCAGAGTCAGGGTATATGCAACAGTTTGGGCCGCCTGGCTCGTTGCGAACTAATTTGCCAGAATTTTACGTAATTATGACATAACATTGAAGGTTGTGCAATGTAACAGGAATATTTAGACTTATGGATGCCACCCGTTAGGTAAAATACGGAACGGTTCCGTATTTCACTGAAAGAATAAATGTTTTGTTTTCGAGATGATAGTTTCCGGATTTGACATATTAATGACGTAAGGCTCGTATTTCTGTGTGTTATTATGTTATAATTAAGTCTATGATTTGATAGAGCAGTCTGACTGAGCGATGGTAGGCAGCAGCAGGCTCGTAAGCATTCATTCAAACAGCACTTTCGTGCTTTTTGCCAGCAGCTCTGCTGTTTATGACTTCAAGACTATCAACTCCCGAGATTAGGCTGGTGTAACCGATGTGAAATGGCTAGCTAGTTAGCGGGGTGCGCGCTAATACCGTTTCAAACGTCACTCGCTCTGAGACTTGGAGTAGTTGTTCCCCTTGCTCTGCATGGGTAACGCTGCTTCGAGGGTGGCTGTTGTCGATGTTTTCCTCGTTCGAGCCCAGGTAGGAGCGAGGAGAGGGACGGAAGCTATACTCTTACACTGGCAATACTAAAGTGCCAATAAGAACATCCAATAGTCAAAGGTATATGAAATACAAATTGTACAGAGCGAAATAGTCCTATAATTCCTATAATAACTACAACCTAAAACTTTTTACTTGGGAATATTGAAGACTCATGTTAAAAGGAAACATCAGCTTTCATATGTTCTCATGTTCTGAGCAAGGAACTTAAACGTTAGCTTTCTTACATGGCACATATTGCACTTTTACTTTCTTCTCCAACACTTTGTTTTTGCATTATTTAAACCAAATTGAACATGTTTCATTATTTATTTGAGGCTAAATTGATTTTATTGATGTATTATATTAAGTTAAAATAAGTGTTCATTCAGTATTGTTGTAATTGTCATTATTACAAATAAATTTAAATAATCGGCCGATTAATCGGTATCAGCTTTTTTGGGGTCCTCCAATAATAGGTATCGGTATCGACGTCGAAAAATCATAATCGGTCGACCTCTAGTAGACACCCCTTTATGAAACCAGCTGGTTACATCCCTCATGCATATCTAGTTCCATGAACATCCACATTACTGGACAGAACTTGTTTAAATATTACAGGGAGTGTTCAACCATACTAATTGGCCCAGTGAACCGAACGGCTCATTCATCAATGTCGTTAATTAGGCACGTTTTAATATCACGCTAATTCCATTGGAATTGATTAGCCAAACGAGATTGAATCAATGAATCTTGCGTTAAACCTCATACAGTCAGGTCAAAAATGATTGGCACCCTTGATAAAGTTTTTTAAAAAGACTGGATAAAAGAAGTAATACAAATATTGTGCTATATTGGATGCTCAAGAAAATGGGAAAATTATATATTTTTATACTAATGCAATTGCTCATAGAAAGAGATTTTGTTTAACAAATATTTTTTCTCAAAAAGACCAAAATGATTGGCACCCCTGTTATCAATACCTTTCAATACCCCACCTTTCGAGGATGACAGCACTGAGACTTTTTACCCAAAAAGTTCATGAGATTGGAGAACATATTGGAGGGATCATAGACCAACCATTGCTCCATACGGAATATTTCCAGATYCTTGATATCCTTAGTCTCCGCTTATGGACTGCCATCTTCAATTCAAACCACAGGTTTTCAAGATGACTATTGGAAAATGTTGATTTTGCGGTTAATAAGAAAAAGGTGGATTTTGATGTGTGCTTGGGGTTAATGTCTTACGGCCAAGTTTCAGCCTCCAGGTGTTTGGTGAAAACTCTGACGATGTGCACTTGAGCAAGGCACCCCGCTTTATGTTAACCCTGATCGTGCTAAACTACTCAAATGAGTTTTTCCATTGGAATTTGTTTGTGCTTTTAGATAATTGAAAGCATAGTGATAACGCATTGGGAAATCAACAAACTGCTGGCTGTCTTTTTGAGTGGGTGAATAAAGGTTCAAATCTCTTTGATCTACATCTCAACCAAATATTACCCAAATGTCCATGTTGAAAGGATGTGGTGTGCACAGTGGGAATGTCCCCAGGACCAGTGGAAGCAAATTAGCCCCATAACATCAAAGATCCACAACCATATTTTACAGTAGGTATGGGGTTCTTTTCTGCTTATGCATCCTTATTTCGATGCCAAACCCACCACTGGTGTGCATGGCCAAAGAGCTCTATTTTCATGTCATCCAACAAATGTGAACCCTTGAAGTTTGCTAAACGGCATTAGGACTTGGATTGAAACCAGTGTTATGGTCAGATGACATGAATATAGAGCTCTTTTGCCACGTGCACCGGTGGTTGGTTTCTCTTTGGCCACGTAAATCAAATGGTGGTGGATATTTTATGTTATGGGGCAATTTTTCTTCCACTGGTCCTGTGGCTCTTGTTAGGTCAACAGCATCATGAACTTGACCCAGTATTAGGACATTTTAGCCAAAACCTGGTTGCCTCTGCCAGCAGGCTGAAACTTGGCCGCAACACAATAACCCCAAACACATTAAAATGGTTAACAAATAGTTCATTGTAATGGTAATTGGCCACAAAATCAACATTCTGCAATGGCCATCTCAGTCTCCGAACTTGAAGAAGGCCGTCCATAAGAGTAGACGAAGGATATCAAGGTTCTAGAAAGATCATGTTTGGAGGAATGGTCTAAGATCCCTCCCAATGTGTTCTCATAAAACATTTTTGAAAAAGGCTCAGTACCGTTATTCTCGTGAGGTATTGAAAGGTATCGATAACAGGGCAGCCAATATTTTGACCCCTATCTTTTTGGTGAACAAAAAAATATTACTTGTTAAACAAAATCTCAGCATTTTTTTGCTCATCTTTATCAAGGGTGCCAATACTTTTGGACATGATTATATACTTATGAACACACCTGGGTTCAAATACTATTCTCAATCTTTCATATACAGCACCAGTAAAAAGTTTGGACACACCTACTCATTCCAAGGTTTTTCTTTATTTTTACTATTTTTTTGTAGAGTAATAGTGAAGACATCAAAACTATTAAATAACACATATGGAATCATGTAGTAACCAGAAAAGTGTCACGCCTGCTTCCGCTCTCCCTCCCTGGCGCTCGAGGGCGCCAGGCTGCCCAGCACTAAGCACTCCTGCCACCATCATTACGCACACCTGCTTCCCTCGTCACACGCATCAGCGATTCATTGCACTCACCTGGACTCAATCACCTGTGTCATTACCTCCCCTATATCTGTCTGTTCCCCAGCTCTGTTCCTGGCTTCAGCATTGATTGTCGTATGTCTTTGTATTACCCGGTTCTGACGCCGTTCCATGTCTGTGCTAAATTAAATGTTCAACTCTCCGTATCTGCTTCTCATCTCCAGCGTTGGTTCTTACAAAAAGTGTTAAACACATCAAAATATATTTTATATTTGAGATTCTTCAAAGTCGCCACCCTTTGACTGTATTTTTTATGGATCCCCATTAGCTGCTGCCAAAGCAGCAGCTACTCTTCCTGGGGTCCAGCAAAATTAAGGCGCTTTATACAATTTTAAAAACATTACAATACATTCACAGATTTCACAACACACTGTGTGTCCTCAGGCACCAACTCCACCACTACCACATATCTACAGTACTAAATCCATGTGTATGTATAGTGCATATGTTATCGTGTGTGTGTGTGTGTGTATGCATGTGTCTGTGCCAATGTTTGTGTTGCTTCATAGTCCCCGCTGTTTCATAAGGTGTTTATTTATCTGTTTTTTTAAATCAAATTTTACTGCTTGCGTCACTTACTTGATGCGGAATAGAGTTCCATGTAGTCATGGCTCTATGTAGTACTGTGTGCCTCCCATAGTCTGTTCTGCACTTCGGGACTGTGAAGAGACCTCTTGTGGCATGTCTTGTGGGGTATACATGGGTGTCCGAGCTGTGTGCCAGTAGTTTAAACAGACAGCTCGGTGCATTCAACTTGATGACAGCTTTGCACACTCTTGGCATTCTCTCAACCAGATTAATGAGGTAGTCACCAGGAATGCATTTCAATTAACAGGTGTGCYGTGTTAAAAGTACATTTGTTAACAAGGTATGGTGGTATAGAGAAGATAGCCCTATTTGGTAAAAGACCAAGTCCATATTATGGCAAGAACAGCTCAAATAAGAAGAAGAGAAATTACAGTCCATCATTACTTTAAGACATGAAGGTCAGGCAATCCGGAAAATCTCAAAAACTCTTTCAGTGCAGTCGCAAAATCTGTCAAGTGCTATGATGAAACTGGCTCTCATGAGGAGAGGAAAGGAAGGGAAGGAAGACCCAGAGTTACCTCTGCTGCAGAGGATAAGTTCATTAGAGTTACCAGCCTCAGAAATTGCAGCACAAATAAAAGCTTCACGGAGTTCAAGTAACAGACACATCTCAACATCAACTGTTCAAAGGAGACTGTGTGAATCAGGCCTTCATGGTCGAATTGCTGCAAAGAAACTACTACTAAAGGACACCAATAAGAAGAAGAGACTTGCTTGGGCTAATAAACACGAGCAATGGACATTCGATTTTTGGTTCCAACCGCCGTCTCTTTGTGAGACGTAGAGTAGGTGAACAGATGATCTCTGCCTGTGTAGTTCCCACCGTGAAGCATGGAGGAGGAGGCGTGATGGTGTGGGGGTGCTTTGCTGGTGACACTCTCAGTGATATATTTAGAATTCAAGGCACACTTAATCAGCATGGCTACCACAGCATTCTGCAGTGATACTCCATCCCATCTGGTTTGCGCTTAGTGGGATAATCATTTGTTTTCAACAAGACAATGACCCAACACACCGCCAGGCTGTGTAAGGGCTACTTGACCAGGAAGGAGAGTGATGGAGTGCTGCATCAGATGACCTGGCCTCCACAATCACCCGACCTCATCCCAATTGAGATGGTTTGGGTTGAGTTGGACCGCAGAGTGAAGGAAAAGTGAAGGAAAAGCAGTCAACAACTGCTCAGCATATGTGAGAACTTTTTTGGTTACTACATGATTTCATATGTGTCATTTCATAGTTTTGATGTCTTCGCTATTATTCTACAATGTAGAAAATAGTTAAAATAAAGAAAAACCCTTGAGTAAGTGTGTCCAATGAGTAGGTGTGTCCAATGAGTAGGTGTGTCCAATGAGTAGGTGTGTCCAAACTTTTGACTGGTACTGTACTTTGAGCATTTGCTTTAGCCTGTCTGGGAGTGCCAGAACCAGTTATGGTTCTTCCTAGCTACACCAACCCAAAGACTCAGGCCAGCCAACATCACTGCTTCAGGCTCTCTGCGATCACTCAGGGCACTTAACACCATCTGTTAAGATCTTGATTGAGATAAACTAAAGATTGAGCTAATCAACAAAAAAAGATGGGAGTGTACACCTCATTAGCCCTTGCTCTTTAGTCTGGGTTTAGAAAGCATGGCCCACTTGACTTTGATTTAAGCGAGTTTAGGGGCGCTCGCAGAAAAGTCATCAATCCCACACTTTTGCATGGTAATCTAAAGTAATTGCAAGTTATGAATGGGTCCTATCTTTCGTTGTTAAGGTTTAATTTGATCAATGAGGCTTAGAGAGATTACAGTCTTTAAACCAACCTTTTCATAGACTATTTTAGTTGTAAAACATCTGTTCTAGCCAACTGTAAAGCAAAATTATAAACATTAACAACTGATCATTAGTACCTACTGTGAGAATGACTACTGTATACCTTCATTCTACAAAGGTTTTCCATTCCATATATAGTGCCTTCAGAAAGTATTCAGACCCCTTGATTTTTCCACATTTTGTTACAGTCTTATTATAAAATGGATTAAATAAAACAATTTTCTCAGGAATTTCCTTACAAAATACCCCATAATGACAGAGCAAAAACCAAGCCATGAGGTCGAAKGAATTGTCCGTAGACCTCCAAGACAGGATTATGTTCAGGCACCGATCTGGGGAAGGGTACCAAAACATTTCTGAAGCATTGAACGTCCAAAAGAACACGGTGGCCTCCATCATTCTTAAATGGAAGAAGTTTAGAAACCCCAAGACTCTTCCTAGAGCTGGCCGCCCGGACAAACTGAGCAGTTGGGGGAGWAGGACCTTGGTCAGGTAGGTGCTCTAGAGTCCCTCAGAGCTCTAGAGTCCCTCTGTGGAGATGGGAGAACCTTCCAGAAGGACAACAATCTCTGCAGCACTCCACCAATTATGCCTTTATGGTAGAGTGGCCAGACAGAAGCAGCTCCTCAATAAAAGGCACATGACAGCCCGCTTGGAGTTTGCCAAAAGGCACCTAAAGAATCTCAGCTTTGAGAAACAAGATTATCTGGTCTGATGAAAGTAAGATTGAACTCTTTGGCCTGAATGCCAAGTGTCACATCTGGAGGAAAACTGGCACCATCCCTACGGAGAAGCATGGTGCTGGCAGAATCATGCTGTGGGGATGTTTTTCAGCGGCAGGGACGGGGAGACTAGTCAGGAGCGAGGGAAAGATGAACGAAGCAATGTACAGAGAGATCCTTGATGAAAACTTGCTCCAGAGCGCTCGGGACCTCAGACTGGGGCAAAAGTTCACCTTTCAAAAGGACAAGGACCCTAAGCACACAGCCAAGACAACGCAGGAGTGGCTTCAGGACAAGTCTCTGAATGTCCTTGAGTGACCCAGCCAGAGCCCGGACTTGAACCTGATTTGAAAATCTCTGAAGAGACCTGAAAATAGCTGTGCAGCAACACTCCCCATCCAACCTGACAGAGCTTGAGAGGATCTGCAGAGATCCTCCCCAAATACAGGTGTGCCAAGCTTATAAAAAACAGTTTTTGTTTTGTGTGTGTAGATTGATGAGATAAAAAACAATAAATAAAAAAAAWTAATAAGACTGTAAACAAACTAAATGTGGAAAAAGTCAAGGGGTCTGAATACTTTCCGAAGGCACTGTCTATCAACCTGCATTTTGTTGCTCTATATGATGTCTCACAATGTGGTGAATTACATGCTGTTCCTGTCACACAAGGGCAAAATCCATGCATTCAAGACTACTACTGTTCAACCACCCACATTATTTAATATTGTTGTTATGGCTACAGGCTTCTTGGATTGGGCCAATCCAAACCATGGCTTTTCACATGAAACCACGAGCAAACCAGGCCTATGGGCAAGGGCCATGGAATTTACAGTCAGACAGACAAACCCCGAAACAAGGGTTTTGTTGGGTGGTCCTTGAGTTGAGACACACTGGCACATACTCGGAACAACTGGCGCCTCTCCTCCGCAGATGGGCACACAGGTGGGCACACAGGTGGGCACACAGKTGGGGGAGGGAGGGTAGGGGCACTTGCCAGGTTTGTGTCCCCGTCCTGCTCTGTTTGTGTATGGATGTGTGTGTTCCAAGTGATTTGGGTATTTTTTTCCACCTTGCTTTTGGTCACATCTGGACAGTGGTCCACTGTGTGCCTTTGTAAGGCTGTAATATGAATCTACACTGCACTCCAGTGGACAATACAGGTACTGTATACATACTACATGATTATTGAATGCATTGGTTTTTCTCCATATCTTTTGTTGTCCACTGGAATAGTTTCAAATACAATGTTTTTTAAAGTACATTTTTGATATTTTGCTTGCTATAAAGCTGCAAACACAACAGTTGTAACCGTGGGTTGCTGCGTGTGTGACTTGTCCATATGAATCGCTTAGTTAATCGGTCCAGTTACAGGGATATTAAAAATCATAGAATAGTTACCTACTGTATATCCACACTTTTCAAGCAGTAACAAGTGTTTCTTTCCAGAGGACAATGTTTTTGCCTTCACATTAAATATGGATATTCACCCATCCTTTACATAGGCCTCTTGAGGCCTTCTTTAAGAGCATCGTCCGGTCTTCTCCCGTCAACTCTCATCCAAAAGTAAAATTGCTTGTCTATCTACTGTGCTATTATAATGAACAAAACAAAACAATCATTGCAGAAAAGCAAACTTCAGTATTGATTTCCTGAAACATACAGACAGCAAATTGATGTGTGTGTCTCCTCAGTGCATGCCATGAGTCTAGATCAATTTCAGTGGGAGGAGTTATTGACAAAGGAAGTGGAGTCGCTCCAGGTTCAGTGGTGTGGACTGCTGTGAATTCCCCGTCAAACCAGACCATAATGCTGTCATAAATGGTCAATACGTAAATTTGCAATAGACTTACAATCACGTTTTCCCTAATTCTGGGTAAAAAAAAAAGTATATATTAATTGAATATAATTTGCCATTCAGCAGATCTGTTTATTTAAAATCTCATTCTGTTTATGTAAGATTCTCTTGTTGCGGTTACCCTATCCATCCACCTTTACCATCCCCTCACTCTGTGGCCCACCCCTCTAGCCCCAAAACGACTAGATTATCTATTGATCGGCGGCAGCCTCCATGTAACCTGTAGAATTGCTTCATCACTTTGCCATTATCAGCACATGATGAGCTGATGAAAGCTGCAAAGGTGTCTCCCAAAGGAAATCTTATTCAAAAGTGAGCCCTGGACAAATCTGCTTCTTCAAATGGCAAATTCCTCTGAGGATGCAGAAGGTTGGAGGTTTGATGATAATGTTAGCGACGCAGCAGACACTTTTGAAAGTGGGCATGTAAACTCAGCAAAAAAAGAAACATCCTCTCACTGTCAACTGCGTTCATTTTCAGTAAACTTAACGTGTAAATATTTGTATGAACATAACAAGATTCAACAACTGAGATAAAAACTGAACAAGTTCCACAGACATGTGACTAACAAATGGAATAATGTGTCCCTGAACAAAACAAAGGGGGGGTCAAAATCAAAAGTAACAGTCAGTATCTGGTGTGGCCACCAGCTGCATTAAGTACTGCAGTACATCTTCTCCTCATGGACTGCACCAGATTTGCCAGTTCTTGCTGTGAGATGTTACCCCACTCTTCCACCAAGGAACCTGCAAGTTCCCGAACATTTCTGGGGGGAATGGCCCTAGCCCTCACCCTCCGAGCCAACAGGTCCCAGATGTGCTCAATGGGATTGAGATCCAGGCTCTTCGCTTGCCATGGCAGAACACTGACATTCCTGTCTTGCAGGAAATCATGCACAGAACGAGCAGTATGGCTGGTGGCATTGTCATGCTGGAGGGTCATGTCAGGATGAGCCTGCAGGAAGGGTACCACATGAGGGAGGAGGATGTCTTCCCTGTAACGCACAGCGTTGACATTGCCTGCAAGGGCCAGCCAACGAGAGCGTACAGGTTGCAGTGGTGGGTAGTATATGGGGCTTTGGTGACAAAACGGATGGCACTGTGATAGACTGCATCCAATTTATTGAGTAGGGTATTGGAGGCTATTTTGTAAATAACATCGCCAAAGTCAAGGATTGGTAGGATGGTCAGTTTTACGAGGGTATGTTTGGCACATGAGTGAAGGATGCTTTGTTGCGAAATAGGAAGCCAATTCTAGATTTACTTTGGATGGAGATGTTTGATGTGAGTCTGGAAGGAGAGTTTACAGTCTAACCAGACACCTAGGATTTTTAGTTGTCCACATATTCTAAGTCAGAGCCGTCCAGAGTAGTAATGTTGGACAGGCGGGCAGGTGCAGGCAGCAATCGTTGAAGAGCATGCATTTAGTTTTACTTGTATTTAAGAGCAGTTGGAGGTCACGGAAGGAGAGTTGTATGGCATTGAAGCTCGTCTGGAGGGTTGTTAACAGTGCAAAGAAGGGCCAGAAGTATACAGAATGGTGTCGTCTGCGTAGAGGTGGATCAGAGACTCACCAGCAGCAAGAGCGACATCATTGATGTATACAGAGAAGAGAGTCGGCCCAAGAATTGAACCCTGTGGACCCCCATAGAGACTGCCAGAGGGCCGGAGAACAGGCCCTCCGATTTGACACACTGAACTCTATCAGAGAAGTAGTTGGTGAACCAGGCGAGGCAATCATTTGAGAAAATTGCCTACTATCTGTAAACTGTTAGTGTCTTAACGACCGTTCCACAGGTGCATGTTCATTAATTGTTTATGGTTCATTGAACAAGCAGGGAAACACTGTTTAAAACTTCTTCAGGATCGGTTTCCCTTCCATGGACGGTTGAGCTAACGTAGGCTAATGCGATTAGCATGAGGTTGTAAGTAACAAGAACATTTCCCAGGACATAGACATATCTGATATTGGCAGAAAGCTTAAATTCTTAGATCTGTGAAGTTATTTGGATTTTTACGAATTCTCTTTGAAAGACAGGGTCCTGAAAAAGTGCCACCAGGTAAACATAACAAGACCAAAACAATGAACAACACACAGTTAAAAAAATTCGAACAAATTAAAGATGATCATTGTACATTTTAATCATATTAATGAACACAATCCAGGCTATGCATTGAAGACAAAGGAAATAAAGAAGTGGTCAGATGACGCAGATGCTAAGCTACAGGACTGTTTTGTTACCACAGACTGGAATATGTTCCGGGATTCTTCCGATCGCATTGAGGAGTACACCACATCAGTCACTGGCTTCATCAATAAGTGCATTGATGACGTTGTGCCCACAGTGACTGTACGTACATACCCCAACCAGAAGCCATGGATTACAGGTAACATCCGCACTGAGCTAAAGGGCAGAGCTGCCGATTTCAAAGAGCGGGACTCTAAGCCGGAAAATTATAACAAACCCCGCTTTGCCCTGGACGTGTACTCCGAGCATGTGYTGACCAACTGGCAAGTGTCTTCACTGACATTTTCAACCTGTCTCTGACTGAAGCTGTAAGGCTACCCTAGTCCCTATGCCCAAGAACACTGAGGTAACCTGCCTGAATGACTACCGACCCTTAGCACTCATGTCTGTAGAATGATTTGCCACCCAAAGGACATCCAGACAACTTGACACAACTGTGGGAAGCATTGGAGTCAACATGGGCTAGCATCCATGTGGAACGCTTTCGACACCTTGAGAGTCCATTACATGATGAATTRAGGCTGTTCTGAGGGCAAAAGGGTTCAACTCAATATTAGGAAGGTGTCACACCCTAATCTGTTTCACCTGTCTTTGTTTCCACCCCCCTCCAGGTGTCACCCATCTTTCTCATTATCCCCAGTGTATTTATACCTGTGTTCTTTGTTTGTCTGTTGCCAGTTTGTCTTGTCTTACCAGCGTGTTTTCCCATCTCCCTGCTTTCTCAAGTTCTGTTTCTTAGTTCCCCGGTTCTGACCATTCTGCCTGTCCTGACACCGAGCCTGCCTGCCGTTCTGTACCTGCCTGACTCTGACCCGTTTACGAACCTCTGCCTGCCCTGACCCCGAGCATGCCTGCTGTTCTGTACCTTATTGACTSTGCCCTGGATTACGAACCTCTGCCTGCCTTTGACCTGTTTTGTGCCTGCCCCCTGTTTGGGTCAATAAACATCTGTGAGTCTAGCTGTCTGCATCTGGGTCTTATCCTGAGTTCTGATAGGTGTTCCTAATGTTTGGTATACTTAGTGTACATGACTCATAAACAGTTCAGCAAGATACTGAAAGACAAAATGCTCAAAACAAATAGACATCAAAATATTAGGTCGAAAGATGTCCTTATGTCATTGAAACAAACTCACCTACACTGAAACACATGTTTCTGTAGCTTTACTGATTTGCATTTTGTCTTTTGACAAATTTGCAACAAAGGACACAAAATAGTAGCCTAGGTACCCATCTGTTTCTGCTTAGCCAAGAATTTTGCTTTCTTGAATTGCAAAAACAGTTCAGTAGGCCTGAAACACACTTAATTACACAGTAACTTTTTGAGGTTGTGTGTAGAAAGAAAAATGTTTAGCATGATTCAGGCTAAGAAAAAAACGATGACATTTATTGACATCATATACTGAGAATATAAAAAGGGCATCTACAAATCCATCCTTCTACAGGAAACTGATTTGGGTGTCACACAAATCTGTAAGAACAAAATAAATTCCATAAAGAAAGTAGA
Source organism: Salvelinus sp. IW2-2015 (assembly GCF_002910315.2). Lineage (NCBI taxonomy): Eukaryota > Metazoa > Chordata > Actinopteri > Salmoniformes > Salmonidae > Salvelinus > Salvelinus sp. IW2-2015. The sequence goes on from NC_036838.1 coordinate 30,183,454, forward strand.
GAAACTTTCCTAATCCATTCTTGGTGGCCATGAATCATACATTGATAGCTTTCAGTGTCTACACTCCATAGAATATCCCTTTTTGATTCCAGGTAGAACCATTTTGGGTTCCATGTAGAACCCTCTGTGGAAAGAGCTCCACGTGGAACCCAAAATAGTTCTACAAAGGGTTCTTCTATGGGGACAGATGAAGAACCCTTTTAGGTTCTAGATAGAAACTTTATTTAGAGTACCTTTCTCATTGTTATTAAACTAGCTTTGCCATAGTTCACATGATCTCACTGAGAAGAACAATGTGATCCAATCAAATACTGCAAATCAGACTACATGACTCTCTCCCACCCTCTGGCATATGTGCTTGTGTATATTATGCAATTCACTAGAAGAATCTCATACATGCACTCCATATGAAAACGAACCAAAGCAGTGGTGTCATCTGCAATGACAGTTTCTGCAAACTACGTATATTGCTATTTCACTGCATGCTCTCCTGAAAGCATTTAGTGTTAGAGCAGTTGACTCATTCAAAAAACATCAAGATGCTGACAGAGACTTTCCTTTGAATTTCAGAGTACACTTCTTTACCCAGACAGGAGATTTTGTATGCGAGCCAAAAACATGCCACTCTTGTAAGGGAATAGTGCTAGACATAAATAGACAATGACTGTCTAAACATGGTGAATCACCACAGGAGGTTGGTGGCACCTTAATTGTGGACGACTGGCTTGTGGTAATGGCTGTATACAACCTCAGTCATCGGCTTCATCAATAAGTGCATTGACGATGTCGTCGCCACAGTGACCATACGTACATATCCCAACCAGAAGCCACGGATCTGCCACTTTCAAGGAGCGGGACACTAACCCGGACGTATATAAGAAATTCCGCTACACCCTCAGACGAACCATTAAACAGGCAAAGCGTCAATACAGGATTAAGATTGAATCCTACTATACCGGCTCTGATGCCCGTCGGATGTGGCAGGGCTTGAAAACTATTACGGACTACAAAGGGAAACGTGAGCCTACCAGACAAGTTAAATGCATTTTATGCTCGCTTCGAGGCGAGCTACCCTGAAGCATGCATGAGAGCACCCGCTGTTCCGGATGACTGTGTGATCACGCTCTCCACAGCCAATGTGAGCAAGACCTTTAAACAGGCTAACATTCACCAAGCCGCGGGGCCAGATGGATTACCAGGAAGTGTACTCAAAGCATGCACGGACCAACTGTCAAGTGTCTTCACTGACATTTTCAACCTCTCCCTGACTGAGTCTGTTTCAAGCAGTCCACCATAGTAACTGTGCCCAAGGAAGTGAAGGTAACCTACCTAAATGATTACCGCCCCGTAGCACTCACGTCGGTAGCCATGAAGTGCTTTGAAAGGCTGGTCATGGCTCACATCAACAGCATCATCCCAGATACCCTAGACCAGGTATTCCCAAACTGGGGTATGCACAATGACGTCGGGGGTACGCCAAATAAAAATGTGATCAACCATTTTTTTTTTTTACATTTTCAAAAAGTCTATTTATATTTTCCAACGGGGCTATACATATGGGTGAGTTTTTTTCCTCGCCCTAGTAGCCTCGTTTCACTGCCAAAAATCAAATTAAACCATCTAGTGTTCAGCGAAATAACAACACAAATGGAATTCCACTAACGGTCCATATGTAGCCAAACGTAGCTGATGCTCATGTTGGTATCTGTACTGATGGCACAAAAGCCATGACAGGGAAACATAGTGGATAGGTAACGCGTGTGCAAGCAGTTGCTCCCGACGACACTTGGGTACACTACAGCATCCACCTAGAGGCTCTTGCTGCAAAGGGATTGCCTGACAGCTTGAAAGACGTTTTGGACACTACAGTGAAAATGGTTAACTTTGTTAAAGCAAGGCCCCTGAACTCTCGTGTATTTTCTGCACTATGCAATGATATGGGCAGCGACTATGTAACGCTTTTACAACATACAGAAGTGCACTGGTTAACAAGTGGCAAAGTATTGACAAGTTTTTTTAAATAGAGAGACGAGCTTAAAGTTTTCTTTACTGACCATAATTTTCACTTGTCTGACCGCTTGCATGATGATGAGTTTCTCACACGACTGGCATATCCGGGTGATGTTTTTTCTTGCCTGAATGATCTGAATCATAGAATTACAGGGACTTTCCGCAACTATATTCAATGTGTGTGACGAAATTGAGGCTATGTTTAAGAAGTTGGAGCTCTTCTCTGTCTGCATTAACAAGGACAACACACAGGTCTTTCCATCATTGTTTGATTTTTTGTGTGCAAATTAACTCAAGCTTACGGACAATGTCAAATGTGATATAGCGAAGCACCTGAGTTGGGTACGCAATTATGTGTAACTGGTGTGAAATRGCTAGCTAGTTAGCGTTGTGCACGCTAATAGCTTTTCAATCGGTGACGTCACTCGCTCTGAGACCTTGAAGTAGTTGTTTCCCTTGCGCTGAAGGGCCAAGGATTTTGTGGAGCGATGGGTAACGATGCTTCGTGGGTGTCAGTTGTTGATGTATGCAGAGGGTCCCTGGTTTGAGCCCAGGTAGGGGACGAGGAGAGACGGGAGCAATACTGTTTCATTGATGCTGTTGACCCGGATCACTGGTTGCTGCGGAAAAGGAGGAGGTCAAAAGGGGGTGAGTGCAACTGGTGTGAAATGGCTAGCTAGTTAGCGGGTGCGCGCTAATAGCGTTTCAATCGGTGATGTCACTCGCTCTGAGACCTAGCGGGGAGAGGAGAGGGACGGAAGGAAGATTTACATACGAAGGTACTTTCCTGAAACAGATGACACAAACAACTGGATTCGTTATCCCTTTCATGCCCTGCCTCCAGTCCACTTACCAATATCTGAACAAGAGAGCCTCATCTAAATTTCAACAAACGGTTCTGTGAAATTTTTATTTAATCAGATGTCACAGCCAGATTTCTGGATTGGGCTGCACTCAGAGTATCCTGCCTTTGCAAATCGCGCTTTTAAGTCACTGATGCCCTTTGCAACCACGTACCTATGTGAGAGTGGATTCTCGGCCCTCACTAGCATAAAAAATAAATACAGGCACAGACTGTGTGGAAAATTATTTAAGACTGAGACTCTCTCCAATACAACCCAACATTGCAGTTATGTGCATCCTTTGAAGCATACCCTTCTCATTAACMTGTGGTGAGTTATTCACATTTTTCGATTAACAAATAAGGTTTAATAAGTAAGATGGTTAAATAAAAAGCAAAATTAATGATTACTATTATATTATTATTTGTGCCCTGGTCCTATAAGAGGTCTTTGTTACAACCCGGCTCACGGGAAGTGACAAACTCACACTCATTCTTATGTGTAATAAATGTATTGTATAGTGTGTGTGTGTGTGTGTGTGTGTGTGTGTGTGTGTGTGTGTGTGTGTGTGTGTGTGTGTGTGTGTGTGTGTGTGTGTGTGTGTGTGTGTGGCAGGCTTACAATGAGGCAAAAAACATTTGAGAGTGCGCTGACCCTGGTGCTAGAGGGGGTACGCAGCTGGAGGTTGAATGTTTGAAGGGGTATGGGACTATAAAAAGTTTGGGAACCACTGCCCTAGACCCACTCCAATTTGCATACCGCCGCAACAGATCCACAGATGACGCAATCTCAATCGCACTCCACACTGCTCTTTCCAACCTGGACAAAAGGAACACCTACAGTTGAAGACGGAAGTTTACATACACCTTAGCCAAATTTACTATTTAATCATAGTAAAAATTCCCTATCTTAGGTCAGTTAGGATCACCACTTTATTTTAAGAATGTGTAATGTCAGAATAATAGTAGAGAGAATTAWTTCTTTCAGGTTTATTTCTTTCATCACATTCCCAGTGGGTCAGAAGTTTACAAACACTCAATTAGTATTTGGTAGCATTGCCTTTAAATTGTTTAACTTGAGTCACACCTTTCGGGTAGCCTTCCACAAGCTTCCCACAATAAGTTGGGTGAATTTTGGCCCATTCCTCCTGACAGAGCTGGTGTAACTGAGTCAGGTTTGTAGGCCTCCTTGCTCGCACATGCTTTTTCAGTTCTGCCCACAAATCTTCTATAGGATTGAGGTCAGGACTTTGTGATAGCCACTCAAATACCTTGACTTTGTTGTCCTTAAACCATTTTGCCACAACTTTGGAAGTATGCTTGGGGTCATTGTCCATTTAGAAGACCCATTTGCGACCAAGCTTTACCTTCTTGACTGATGTCTTGAGATGTTGCTTCAATATATCCACATACATTTGTCCTCCTCATTATGCCATCTATTTTGTGAAGTGCACCAGTCCATCCTGCAGCAAAGCACCCCCACAACATGATGCTGCCACCCCCGTGCTTCACGGTTGGGATGGTATTCTTCGGCTTGCAAGGCTCCACCTTTTTCCTCCAAACATAACAATGGTCATTATGGCCACACAGTTCTATTTTTGTTACATCAGACCAGAGGACATTTCTCCAAAAAGTACAATCTTTGTCCCAATGTGCAGTTGCAAACCGTAGTCTGGCTTTTTTATGGCGGTTTTGGAGCAATGGCTTCTTCCTTGCTGAGCGGCCTTTCAGGTTATGTCGATATAGAACTCGTTTTACTGTGGATATAGATACTTTGTACCTGTTTCCTCCAGCATCGTCACAAGGTCCTTTGCTGTTGTTCTGGGATTGAGTTGCACTTTTCGCACCAAAGTACATTCATCTCTAGGAGACCAGAATGCGTCTCCTTCCTGAGCGGTATGACGGCTGCATGTTCCCATGGTGTTTATACTTGCGTACTATTGTTTGTACAGATGAACGTGGTACTTCAGGCATTTGGAAATTGTTCCCAAGGATGAACCAGACTTGTGGAGGTCTACAATTTTTTTTCTGAGGTCTTGGCCGATTTCTTTTGATTTTCCCATGATGTCAAGCAAAGAGGCACTGAGTTTGAAGGTAGGCCTTAAAATACATCCACAGGTACACCTCCAATTGACTCAAATGATGTCAATTAGCCTATCAGAAGCTTCTAAAGCCATGACATCATTTTCTGGAATTTTCCAAGCTCAGTCAACTTAGTGTATGTAAACTTCTGACCCACTCGAATTGTGATACAGGGAATTACACGTGAAATAATCTGTCTGTAAATAATTTATGGAAAAATTACTTGTGTCATGCACAAAGTAGATGTCCTAACCGACTTGCCAAACTATAGTTTGTTAACAAGAAATGTGTGGAGTGGTTGAAAAACGAGTTTTAATGACTCCAACCTAAGTGTATGCAAACTTCTGACTTCAACTGTATGTGAGAATGTTGTTCATTGACTACAGCTCAGATTTCAACAGTATAGTGCCCACGAAGCTCATCACTAAGCTAAGGACCCTGGGACTGAACACCTCCCTCTGCAACTGGATCCTGGACTTCCTGACGGGCCGCCCTCAGGTGGTAAGGGTAGGCATCACTATGTTTGCTGATGACACAACAGTGGTAGCCCTGATCACCGACAACGATGAGACAGCCTATAGGGAGAAGGTCAGAGACCTGACAGTGTGGTGCCAGGACAACAACCTCTACCTCAATGTGAGCAAGACAAAGGAGCTGATTATGGACTACAGGAAAAGGCGAGCCGAACAGGCCCCCATTAACATCGACAGTGCTGTAGTAGAGCGGGTCGAGAGTTTCAAGTTCCTTGGTGTCCACATCCCCAACGAACTATCATGGTCCAAACACATCAAGTCAGTCGTGAAGAGGGCAGGACAACACCTTTTCCCCCTCAAGAGACTGAAAATATTTGACATGGGTCCTCAGATCCTCAAAAAGTTCTACAGCTGCACCATCGAGAGAATCCTGACCGTTGCAACACCGTCTGGTATGGCAACTGCTCGGCATCTGACCGTAAGGCGTTACAGAGGGTACTGCGTACGGCCCAGTACATCACTGTGGCCAAGCTTCCTGCTATCCAGGACCTATATACTAGGCGGTGTCAGACGAAAGCCCAAGAAATTGTAAAAGRCTCCAGTCACCCAAGTCATAGACTGTTCTCTCTGCTACTGCACGGCAAGCGGTACCGGAGCACCAAGTCTAGGACCAAAAGGCTCCTTAACAGCTTCCACCCCCAAGCAATAAGACTGCTGAACAATTAATCAAATGGCCACCAGGACTTTTTACATTGACCCCCTCCCCCATTTCATTTTTACACTGCTGCTACTCGCTGTTTACTATCTATGCATAGTCACTTCACCCCTACCTACATGTACAAATTACGTCGACTAACCTGTACCCCCTGTATATAGCCTCGTTATTGTTATTTTATTGTGTTACTTTTTTATACTTTTTTACTTTAGTTTATTTGCTAAATATTTTCTTAACCAACAGTGCAGTTCAAGAAGGTGTTAAGGGCTTGTAAGTAAGCATTTCACGGTAAGGTGTATTCGGTAATGTGACAAATAAAGTTTGATTTTAAATATCTGTCAGAAATTGTATGTTTTTCTCTAACACATGCTGAAAATTGTGTTGCTTATTAGGATAAAAAAAACATAAATGTGGCAGTATAGTATTTCTTAAATGGAATTTGGGACAGTCTGTAGGGATATATTGGCATAGTTGTATGTCACAATTAAGTTCACTCCGACTTCATAGCATCTTAAATTATGGATTATTTCCTGCTCAAACATGAATTGAATACCTATTTTTTCAAGACCTTTCTAGGATGCCTGAAATATAAAGACATCATATTTAGTTATGGGTATGATATTACAAGAGAGACATGAAAGTAAATGGATAGTTTGTTAATTGAAACTTTACAAGACTGAGTAGAGTAATTAAGCTTCAAGCACTCAAAAATACATGTCTAATAACCTACTTCCATGTCAAGGGGTGCATCCCAAATGTCATCCTAATATATATACAGTGGGGAGAACAAGTATTTGATACACTACCGATTTTGCAGGTTTTCCTACTTACAAAGCATGTAGAGGTCTGTAATTTTTATCATAGGTACACTTCAACTGTGAGAGACGTAATCTAAAACAAAAATCAAGAAAATCACATGATTTTCAAGTAATTCATTTGCATTTTATTGCATGACATAAGTATTTGATCACCTACCAACCAGTAAGAATTCCGGCTCTCACAGACCTGTTAGTTTTTCTTTAAGAAGCCCTCCTGTTCTCCACTCATCACCTGTATTAACTGCACCTGTTTGAACTCGTTACCTGTATAAAAGACACCTGTCCACACACTCAATCAAACAGAYTMYAACCTCTCCACAATGGCCAAGACCAGAGAGCTGTGTAAGGACATCAGGGATAAAATTGTAGACCTGCACAAGGCTGGGATGGGCTACAGGACAATAGGCAAGCAGCTTGGTGAGAAGGCAACAACTGTTGGCGCAATTATTAGAAAATGGTAGAAGTTCAAGATGACGGTCAATCACCCTCGGTCTGGGGCTCCATGCAAGATCTCACCTCGTGGGGCATCAATGATCATGAGGAAGGTGAGGGATCAGCCCAGAACTACACGGCAGGACCTGGTCAATGACCTGAAGAGAGCTGGGACCGCAGTCTCAAAGAAAACCATTAGTTACACACTACGCCGTCATGGATTAAAATCCTGCAGCGCACGCAAAGTCCCCCTGCTCAAGCCAGCGCATGTGCAGGCCAGTCTGAAGTTTGCCAATGACCATCTGGATGATCCAGAGGAGGAATGGGAGAAGGTTATGTGGTCTGATTAGACCAAAAAGCTCTATTTTTGTCTCAACTCCACTCACCGTGTTTGGAGGAAGAAGAAGGATGAGTACAACCCCAAGAACACCATCCCAACCGTGAAGCATGGAGGTGGAAACATCATTCTTTGGGGATGCTTTTCTGCAAAGAGACAGGACGACTGCACCGTATTGAGGGGAGGAATGATAGGGTCATGTACCGCGAGATCTTGGCAACAAACCTCCTTCCCTCAGTAAGAGCATTGAAGATGGCTCGTGGCTGGGTCTTCCAGCATGACAACGACCCGAAACACACAGCCAGGGCAACTAAGGAGTGGCCTCCGTAAGAAGCATCTCAAGGTCCTGGAGTGGCCTAGCCAGTCTCCGACCTGAACCCATAGAAAATCTTTGGAGGGGCTGAAAGTCCGTATTGCCCCAGCGACAGCCCCGAAACTGAAGGATCTGGAGAAGGTCTGTATGGAGGAGTGGGCCAAAATCCCTGCTGCAGTGTGTGCAAACTGGTCCAAGAACATACAGAAACGTATATCTCTGTAATTGCAAACAAAGGTTTCTGTACAAATCTTAATTCTGCTTCTGATGTACCAAATACTTATGTCATGCAATGAAATGCAAATGAATTACTTAAAAATCATACAATGTGATTTTCTGGATTTTTGTTTTAGATTCCGTCTCTCACAGTTGAGGTGTACCTATGATAAATTACAGACCTCTACATGCTTTGTAAGTAGGAAAATCTGCAAAATCGGCAGTGTATCAAATACTTGTTCTCTCCACTTATATATATATGCACTTACTTTTGAACCAGGGCGCTTGGTCTCAAAAGTATTGGCATTGTATGGGGAAAGTAGTGCCATTTGGGATCAAACTCAATCACCCACTTCCACTGTCAATTAGAACACACCAGGAATAACAAACACCCACTTCCGCAAGCTTCAGGTGAAAAGTCTAATGTGCAGCTTGTTTTTGGTTATACCTTTCACGAGCCTCTACCCGCGGATCCGGGAGCACCCCACACCCACACACTAATTAAGCATACTAGCATAGCTTCAAAAGTAGATAGTAGCATCTAAATAATCAATTAAACTTCACAAGTCCAAGACACCCCGATGAAAGATACAGATCTTGTGATAAAAGCCAACCATTTCAGATTTTTAAAACTGGGTTTTACAGGGAAGCACAAATAATATGTAATCTATTAGCTAACACGTTAGCAAAATACAAACCCTATCTAACTCCATCCAGTTTTCTACTCCTTCCAGGCTATCACCAAATTCGGCTCAACTAAGTAATTGATATCCATAACCAAGAAAAAACCTCTTCAAGATGACAGTCTGATAACATATTCCTGGTATCGGATGTTTTTGGTTAGAAAAAGTTGCCTATTTCAGGTAGAAATCCACAGTTTACAATTGCACCCACCATCACAAATCGACTAGAATTACTAGATTAACGTGGTACGGCAACGTGTATGACCAATTTTTACTGCATCAAATAAACATTTATAAAAATAGACAAAGGCATAGCAATGGGAAAGACCCAGTCATTGTGAATTTCAACCATATTTCAAGATTTCCTCCTAAAGCGCTATTTACAGCGAAAACACAATAAATCGATAATTAGCATACCACATGAAAAAACGTTACCAAGAGCATCGTTCCAGCCCAAAGCAGCGCTATAACGTAATCCACCGCAAAATATATTAATTTTTCACTAACCTTCTCAGAATTCTTCCGATGACACTCCTGTAACATCATTTTACAATATACATATACAGTTTGTTCGAAAAGGTGCATATTTAGCATACAAAACCGTGGTTGCCACAATAAAAATACGTAGGAAATCAAGCTCAATATGTCTGACGTCAGTCTATCAGAGTGATCTAGTTTAATTGAAAGTAATCAATACTTGGACTAAAAAATACAGGGTTGACAGCAATCGAAAGACAAATTAGTTCTTAATGCAACCGCGGATTTACATTTTTAAAATTATCCTTTACTTTTCAATACAGGGTTGGCCAAGTGAAGCTATACCAAACAAAATGGCGAATTATGCGTTTAAATATTTCGACAGAAACACGTTTATCATATTAAATATTGCTTACTTTGAGCTGTTCTTCCATCATATTCTTGGGCAATTATCCTTTCTATGTTATAAACGTCTTTTGGTCGATAGATGTCCTTCTGTCCTTCGAAATGTCCACCACCAACGACCGACTCCCTAAAACGTGTGTCCAAACTTTCAGAACCGCACAACAAAGAAATTCCTCAAAATGCACTAAACGGATATAAAATGAATTAAAACGGCTCAAATTAACTACATTATGATGTTTTTTAACAAACTATAACGACTGAAAACATGACCGGAGAAATATTGCCTGGTAGAAAACGATTTGGAACGAAGGCAGGTCCGATGCCTTCACGCTTGAGGCGCACGTTGAAAAGGACGGTCTCTGTACATTTTGTCATTTATAATGGCTGTGAACGTCCCATCGACTTTCATTGAAAAACGTGATGACGTACAGACACCCAGAGGAAGACGTAGGCAGTGTCGGTTTCTTCATAGCATTCACTGTGGCTTATAAACAGACCCCAGATCAAGAGGTAAAAATTTCTGAAAATCTGAACCCTGTCATGAAAAGTGCTGTAGAAATTTTCTGTACCACTCAGAGACAAAATTCCAACTTCTATAGAAACTAGAAGGTGTTTTCTATCCAATAATAACAATAATTTGCATATGTACGATCAAGAATTTAGCACGAGGCAGTTTAATTTGGAAGACACAAAATATGCTAATGCGGAACAGCACCCCTTAGTGCAAGAAGTTTCTTAACAGACGTGTCGAGAACCTTAACATAACAACCAGTGACTGAAAAATAACACATTGTATTGTTAAATGCATTGACACATTGAAAGAAAAAGTACACAATTTTACGTCACAGTATAAATCTTCCCTTTTCTAGTATGTGTTGTATGTATATTATATGTGTATTAATAAATAAAACATGAAAGCATTCAAATATCAGCCTTTAAAGTAACTGTCCAGTTAAAAGCTGTTATATTCTGTTAACTCTTACCCCAAAAAAATGTATTGACTCATCCTATACCTTTATATGTTGCCAAAGCATAAATTGGAGAGAGAAAAAACCCATCTCAAACATACTAATTCAAAAATGCTTGCTATTTCCTCAGAGCATGATGTCATACTCCGGAGGATGTTGAGCAGGCCAATCAGAGGTCTACTTGCATGAATATATTTAATGACCGGTATATGCCCACACCATTCTGTAGTTGGGGTACGCCTATACCATTCCATAGTAAAGCTGCTTTTTAACATACTTTATTACTTTTTCATTTCTCCAAACTATTTCACTCATAATGTAAGTAATTATAGGTAATATTTCATAGAAATCTTAAAAAAAGGTATAAAAGGCAGCAGTTCACTATTCTGTTAAATGGTTGAGAATCTGTTATGTCATGCTGAATACATTATTGTCTCTTATGACACATAATTGTAATGCATAGGCATATCTACATTACTGCTTTATTGCAAAGGCACATGTTTGAGCATGCAGGAATTCTTTCTCCTTGCTCGTTCTTCACTAATAGTGATTCTAAATTTACAAGAACACAAACGGTGTGTGAGCCYTGACTTTAGAGAAAGTACTATAAACAAAGTCAAGCAGGCCTAGCTCCAAAGCGTTTCAGCCTTGCACACTCTTCACTAAACCCAGACAAAGTAAGCAATTTCATCAAGATCTACCGGGTAGTCCATAAGGTGCAGAGGCTCCTTAATATCAAACTGTTCTCCCTTGTAGCTCTGCCAGTGTCCAGCTCGTAGATAGATGTCCCTCTCCTGCTTTCCAGGCTCCAACACTGGTGCCACCATGAGGTCGTCCCGTATTAGGAACTTTGAGTCAATCTTATTTATAGGCAGTCTCGTCGCCGGTGTAAATCCACCACAGGGGTCGTATGATGGTGTCCAGCACTTCGCCAGCCAGTTCCAGAACCCTTGAGCCCACTATGCTCTCATGGATCTCCACCAACTCGCTATCGTACTCCCAGCGGGGGTTGGAGAACTGCATGGAGGGCATGAAAACCGACAACTCCAGCCAGCGGATGTTGAGCTCACGGTCCGGTAAAGTGCGCTCGCCCTCAGTGTGGTTAAGACAGGCATTGCCGCCGATCACGTCCAATCACAACTGGTAGCCAAGAATGCTGATGGTAAGCATGGTGGGAATAAGGGACTTGAGAACTAGCTCATAGCCCCAAAGAGAGACCTGGTCAATGGGCCTGAAGAAGCAGGAGATGTTCTGAAACTGGTAGCCGGAGCGCAGCTTGGCCTGCTCGTTGTAGGGAATAGCCATCTCGGTGTAGCGACGGGTGAACATGCTAGGGTCGCGAAAGGGGTGTTTTGTGCTGAACTGCCAGGGCAGGTAGTTTGTCTCGCCCGCGTCCAGTTTGAAGGAGGACACGCCGTACTTGGATCGTAAGGACCATAGCTGGGAGGCGAATCAATCACGGGCCTCTGGGTTGGTGAAGTCTAGAATGCCCCCGATGCCATTCCATCAGCTTACCAAAGCCGGAAGACGACCTGTAGGTTCTCGGATGAACAGCCCTCTTTCCACACAGGTGTGGAAATTCTCAGTCATAGTTGACCAAAGGGTGTGTCCAGAGAGAGACCAGAAAGCCATCTGCTTTGAGCTTCTGAAACATGGCTATAGCGTTGGGATACTTGGCAGAGTCTAGCCCAAGGTGGTTAAACCTATGCTTGCGGATGTTGGCCGCATACTTCAACAGTTTCTGTTGGTCTATGTCAGTCTTGTTTAGTGCCCACGTGGACCAGATGGGATGGTGGAACATGGCTTTGGAATGGACCTTGTTGGGCTTTTGAAAGTACCTGCGCACCATGTACTGTGAATGGATGTGACGTCTAAGCCCACACAGACCATGTAGCGGAGTTCAGCACAAGGTGCCTCACCAGGGTTTGGCTTGTAGGGGGTGTCATGGTACCTTGCCTGGGCACAGAGTCATTGATCTTAATGGCCGGGGCATTAAACGAGAGCCAGTAGCGCTCCAAGATGCCGCCAAAGCCATTTTGGTTTGAGTCAATTTCACTGGTGACAAAGGGTTTGGGTGCCTGCTGCCCGGAGATAGAGATAGGCAAATGCTGTATGGCAGTCTTGGCTCCACCATACCAATGCAAGACGTTGTAGGTCATGGCGTGCTCCACGTGCAGATTGAGAACAAATTCTTCCCAATGCACACGGTAGCATTGGACTGTATTGTCGAACACTATCTGGATGAAAAACTTGAGTTTCCTATCACTGGTGTGTAACAGGTCAGTATCTCCCCCTCCTTAGAACATGAGTCTAAGTCCAGAGTGCCAGACCTGTCATTCAATATTTAAAGAAGAATGATCAATTACATACTGTATCACATTTCTTTGCATTCAAGTCTCAGGCTATATTTATGTTAGAGCAGTTAACTAATGATTAGAGATTCTCTGGTACTTTGGAATACTTTTTAGCCAGTAGTTCTGGATGAGCTCATGAGCCAAAAGTGCTCCCCGAAAATTGCGTACTAGTTCATATGTGCACCACGTCATTGCTCCCTCTCGCACTCTGCTGTGTGTACATGATCAAGCCTCCTGAGGTTGAAGAGGCGCTGTTGCTCCATCTTCACCACGCTGTCTGTGTGGGTGGACCTTTTCAGTTTGTCCATGGTGTGTACGCCGAGGAACTTAAAACTTTACACCTTCTCCACTACTGTCCCGTGGATGTGGATAGGGGGGTGCCCCCATCTGCTGGTTCCTTAAGTCCACGATCAGCTCCTTTGTTTTGTTGACGTTGAGAGTGAGGTTATTTTCCTGACATCACACTCCGAGGGCCCTCACCTCCTCCCTGTAGGTYGTCTCATCGTTGTTGGTAATCAAGCCTACCACTGTAGTGTCGTCTGCAAACATGATGATTGAGTTGGAGGCGTGCATGGCCAYGCAGTCATGGGTTAACAGGGAGTACAGGAGAGGGCTGAGAACACACCCTTGTGGGGCCCCAGTGTTGAGGATCAGTGGGATGGAGATGTTGTTTCCTACCCTCACCACCTGGTGACGGTCCGTCAGAAAGTCCAGGACCCAGTTGCACAGGAAGGGTCGAGACCCAGGGTCTCCAGCTTAATGACGAGTTTGGAGGGTACTATGGTGTTAAATGCTGAGCTGTAATCGATGAACAGAATTCTTACATAGGTATTCCTCTTCTCCAGATGGGTTAGGGCAGTGTGCAGTGTGATTGTGATTGCGTCATGTGTGGACCTATTGGGGCGGTAAGCTAATTGGAGTGGGTCTAGGGTGTCAGGTAGGGTGGAGGTGATATGATCCTTGACTAGTCTCTAGAAGCACTTCATGATGATGGAAGTGAGTGCTGTGGGGCGGTAGTCATTTAGCTCAGTTACCTTAGCTTTCTTKGGAAGGGGAACAGTGGTGGCCCTCTTGAAGCATGTGGGAACAGCGGACTGGGATAGGGATTGATTGAATATGTCCGTAAACAAACCAGCCAGCTGGTCTGTGCATGCTCTGAGGACGCGGCTAGGGATGCCGTCTGGGCCATTAGCCTTGTGAGGGTTAACACATTTAAATGTTTTACTCACGTTGGCTGCGGTGAAGGAGAGCCCGCAGGTTTTGGTAGTGGGCCGTCTCAGTGGCACTGTATTGTCCTTAAAGTGAGCAAAGAAGTTGTTTAGCTTGCTTGGGAGCAAGACATTGGTGTCCGCGACGGGGCTGGTTTGCTTTTGTAATCCATGATTGACTGTAGACCCTGCCACATATGTCTTGTGTCTGAGCCGTTGAATTGCAACTCTACTTTGTCTCTATACTGACGCTTAGCTTGCTTGATTGCCTTGCGGACGGAATAGCTACACTGTTTGTATTTGGTCATATTTCCGGTCGCCTTGCCATGATTAAAAGCAGTGGTTTGCGCTTTCAGTTTTGSGCAAATGCTGCCATCAATCCACTGTTTCTGGTGGGGAAGGTTTTAATAGTCACCGTGGGTACAACATCACCGATCCACTTGCTAATTAACTCGCTCTCCAAAACAGCGTATACATCAATGTTGTTGTCTGAGGCTATCCGGAACATATCCCAGTTCACGTGATCGAAGCAATCTTGAAGCATGGAATCAGATTGATTGGACCAGCGTTGAACAGACCTGAGCATGGGCATTTCCTGTTTTAGTTTCTGTCTATAGGCTGGGAGGGCTTTGTATGCGTTGCGGAAGTTAGAGTAGCAATGATCCAGAATTTTGCCAGCCCGGGTCGTGCATTCGATATGCTGATAAAATTTAGGGAGCCTTGTTTTCAGATTAGCCTTGTTAAAATCGCCAGCTACAATAAATGTAGGCTCAGGATATGTGGTTTCCAGTTTACATAGAGTCCAATGAACTTCTTTCAGGGCCGTCGATGTGTCTGCAAGCGGGGGATATACACGGCTGTGATTACAATCGAAGAGAATTCTCTTGGTAGATAATGCGGTCGGCATTTGATTGTAAGGAATTCTAGGTCAGGTGAACAAAAGGACTTGAGTTCCTGTATGTTGTTATGATCACACCACGACTCATACGATACACCCCCGCCCTTCTTCTTACCAGAGAGATGTTTGTTTCTGTCGGCGCGATGCGTGAAGAAACCAGGTGGCTGTACCGACTCTGATAACGTATCCCAAGTGAGCCATGTTTCCGTGAAACAGAGAATGTTACAATCTCTGATGTCTCTCTGGAGAGCAACCATTGCTCGAATTTTGTCTACCTTGTTGTCAAGAGACTGGACATTGGCGAGTAGTATACTCGGGAGCGGTGAGCGATGTGCCTGTCTACAGAGTCTGACCAGAAGACCGCTCCGTCTGCCCCTTCTGCGGCRCCGTTGTTTTGGGTCGCCTACTGGGATCCTATCCATTGTCCTGGGTGGTGATCCAAACAGAGGATCCGCTTCGGGAAAGTCGTATTCGTAGCCGTAATGTTGGTAAGTTGACGTTGCTCTTATATCCAATAGTTCTTCCTGGCTGTATGTAATAAGACTTAAGATTTCCTGGGGTAACAGTGTAAGA